>NW_027315757.1:9846636-9996636 GCF_026437365.1 Eucyclogobius newberryi
AAACACCCATTTGATTCATTAAAACAATAATTAGAGCTGAATTAGTGTCCTCTGGCTGTGATTGTACCTGGCCAGTCTCATTCAGCAATGACACAGCTCATCTGAGAGAACAAGAAATCCCTGCCAGCCATATTTACTCCTCTGATTCTGTTTTTTAATTCCTTTTTCGATATCACCACAGACAAAAACGCGTTATAGCAGAGTTTATCGACGAGGGTGACGCATGCACTGGGACCGACAATGGACAAAGCCGAGCCCTTTCTCACCCCACCTTCCTTTTAGTGCACCCTACCTTCCTTTTAGTGCACCCTTTCCTCTGCAAGTACACTCAGATTAACACCACTACTCAAATTATAATAGAGTTAAAAAGTCGTGTTTATTTACCAAGAGGAGGAGGACGGTAACGGCAAAAACAACAGTAAATAAAGTAACGAGTCATGCGTGAAAATGCGAACAGGTTTGCGCGCACCCGAAACGCACGCAGGTCACAAATCTCAGCGTTTGACTCGTTTCATCGCACCAAAAAACAACCTTAACCCGGGGCGTTTCACGTAAATTTCCAAACCGCTTTATTTTTGCATAATCTGTTGTGAGCGGAGAATAAATAGTAAAAGCGGCAGCGCAGGTTTTTGGGGGACATAAGCACTTTACAGGAGACAGAGGAGAGTCACAAGTTGTTGCGAAAGATTATTAATGAGCGAGGATCGAAAGAAGGATGTGAAAATGTCATGTTGAAACAGCTAAAGTATTTTAAAAAAAAACTACAGCTATTGCCAGAATTAGACGACTCCACCGAACACCGCCTTTCCTTTTCTTTGAACTGTTAATGCGGTTCAGTTAAACGCATGTCTGGTCAAAGTCTCAGCGCTTTGGAGCCTTTAGATTTTGTTCATTTATTAGCACTTTAGAGTTTGATAAAAGTTGGCTCGAGGCTAGCTCCACTCCTGTTGTGTTAGCAGAGCAACAGCAGCGCCTCTTGTCCACATAAAACTAACTCTCCATCGCTTCAACTTCATTAAACTGGGGTTCGACGCGCACCTCGACTCAACTACGACAAAGGAGCCAATAACTTTACTAAAAAGAACAGTTTTACACCGGTCCTTTGCGCTGCGAGGAGCCACTAGCATGCTAGTTAGCAGTAGTTGGGCTAGCCGGTGAAAAGGGGTGCTCGGCGGAGACATCACCAGCCCCGAATAACACAGGACACTGTTGGGGAAACAAAACAAATCAAAATCGAGCTTAAACTGACTAACTTACCGTGTGCCGTGGTGTGCTTTCCGTCAATGTCAGTCCAGTGGTACTAAAATATGATCGAGCTGCTATAATCCCACAAAAACAACAAAGATGATGTACTTATTTGGGCGCCCAAGGAGCTTGTTGCGCCTTCGCTTAGCTATATTTTGCTAATGCTAAGCCAGCTAAGCCAAGCTACACGTAGCCTATCTCCTCCTCCAGAACATGGCGGGCGTGGAGGGAGGGGAGGCTGTGTAGGGTGTGACTACCGCGGATCCACTGACTACAGCAGGGGCAGGCTGAGGGGAGCTGTCTGACCAGGGTGTAGGCTGAGGGGAGCTGTCTGACCAGGGTGTAGGCTGAGGGGAGCTGTCTGACCAGGGTGTAGGTTACTGTCTGACCAGGGTGTAGGCTGAGGGGAGCTGTCTGACCAGGGTGTAGGTTACTGTCTGACCAGGGTGTAGGCTGAGGGGAGCTGTCTGACCAGGGTGTAGGTTACTGTCTGACCAGGGTGTAGGCTGAGGGGAGCTGTCTGACCAGGGTGTAGGCTGAGGGGAGCTGTCTGACCAGGGTGTAGGTTACTGTCTGACCAGGGTGTAGGCTGAGGGGAGCTGTCTGACCAGGGTGTAGGTTACTGTCTGACCAGGGTGTAGGTTACTGTCTGACCAGGGTGTAGGCTGAGGGGAGCTGTCTGACCAGGGTGTAGGTTACTGTCTGACCAGGGTGTAGGCTGAGGGGAGCTGTCTGACCAGGGTGTAGGTTACTGTCTGACCAGGGTGTAGGCTGAGGGGAGCTGTCTGACCAGGGTGTAGGCTGAGGGGAGCTGTCTGACCAGGGTGTAGGTTACTGTCTGACCAGGGTGTAGGCTGAGGGGAGCTGTCTGACCAGGGTGTAGGTTACTGTCTGACCAGGGTGTAGGTTACTGTCTGACCAGGGTGTAGGCTGAGGGGAGCTGTCTGACCAGGGTGTAGGTTACTGTCTGACCAGGGTGTAGGCTGAGGGGAGCTGTCTGACCAGGGTGTAGGTTACTGTCTGACCAGGGTGTAGGCTGAGGGGAGCTGTCTGACCAGGGTGTAGGTTACTGCCCAGAGAATGGAGAGCCACTACCACAGTGCAGACCCTTTCATCCTCTCAAGTTGCATTACCCTATGAGTGACATGCAACAGGGCACAACACATGACTGTTCTGCACAATCATTTTTCAAAGCTCTGGAAACTATAAATGCCACATCGTGTTAATTGAATGGCAGATCACTTGTAGGAAATGTAGGCCTCACTTGATCACATCGTGGGGACTGTTATAATAGTCAGAGAGCCAGACGAGACACATGATTCCATAGTGTCCCTGCTGACATTCATGGTCATACACGTTATGGGTGTGTCAAGACAAGCCTGACAAAGACTGCGTGACAGCATTCCACTTCTGCTCCACCACCTCCTCCACCTTTACTCCCACAGTCTGATCACAACCTGAGCATGGGAGGATCTCAAGTCAGTGGTCACATCCTGTGTCATCTGCAGCTTAGGCCAATCACACTCCAGGAATAGACATGACAAATGTTACACACTGCTAAATTTAGAGCTGCTGTACTGCAATGGTTAAAAATTGAGGGAGGGATTGATCAAAACGTCACAGTTGTAGCCGTGCCCGGTGTGCCAAACTAGTTGCCAACACCTGAACTCTATTGTGCTGTAGATGGCACAACTCCTGGCTACCTATCATTACCTGGATAGTGTTGCCATTTAATTTTAGCCCCTTACTTTTTACTTGCAGCACAGGAACAGCCAACAAATGTCTCTTAATTGAAAAAAACAAAAGAAGAATTTATTCTTTTTCTTTTCTTTTTTACTCTTCACTGTATATCACCCTGACATTTGCAAGGGAAATAATTAAATACCACTGTTAGGTATCCTGGAAACACCCCATCGTGTAACCTTTAAGATATCCTGACACTTTCTCAGTGTAAATAACTAACTTGTTTTCGCTATAAATATATTTGGCATGATTATTATCAGTCTATTATCAGTACTTGAAGGTTAACTTGATACCATTAATACATGTTATGTTTACCTGTGTTATCACGCGGTATTTCCCACTCTTCCAAAACAATTTGATAGTACATGCTGCAGTTAAAAGTGTAAAGTATAAAAAAGAGCATTACAAAAGTATATAAAACATCAAAAGGACAATCCATTTTCAGTTTCAACCAACAGGGGGCAGCAGACACCGGCTATTTTTCTGACACTAATGAGCTACAGTATGAAATTGGAGGTCTGACTGCTTTCCCTCTGGCTGTGTTTGCCCTTTAATATTTGATTAGGCCTTGTAACCCTTTGCTGGAAAAGTCAATGCTGCAAATGAACAACTTTGCCTGGTTTGTTTAATTAAACCGATTCAAAACATTCTATTAGTGCACCCTGGGGTCAAACGCAGGCTAAGTGACAAATCATTTGTAAAGCTGATTTGTTTGTTTGTGTGTGTGTGGAGCATATTGACTACACAAGTTTTTCCAATAACGTGGCATTGATTTGTACATTAACCTTTCTAGTGGAGGGTACACTTAACTGCTCGTTTTATTATTATTATTATTATTATTATTATTATTATTATTATTAGTATTATTATTATTATTATTATTAAATGTATAGGTCCTTTCTCCATAGAGACAAGCAGGCGACACCATCAGGTCAAGTTAAGTTTTGTTAAAGGCTTCATCAAACGACATGTTCTTGGGAAGTGTGTGCATTGCCAAAGTGTGCAGCAGAATCGATAAATCTAGAATTTGTCAACCTTTACACTGGCGTTGGCAACATCATTAATCATGTTTTTTTTTTTCATTTATTTTTATAAACTGCCCCCAAGTCAATGCAATGTCTCAGAACAATAGGTGCTGTTGTGACTCAGTTAGTTCTTTCACCCATCAACCCAAGTATAGTATATATAAAGTACAAAAAGCACTATATAAACAAACTTTCTGCCTGCGGTCCCTTAGCATGAGACAGTGACAGCCATAATGTTGACAAAGGGAGGCATGTCTGATGAACACAGTAATTACACCACATGCAAGATAATTACCAGCCTCATTTAGAGTCTATATGCTCAACATAATTATAGCTACAACATCACAAACATGTGGGATACTTGGCTTTTTTTTTAATTTATTTTTTATTGCACTTAAAGTATTTATTTATTTTACACATATTTAAGATGACAGAACTTAACTGATCTCACTGTGGATAAATTCACTTTTTATGTGCAACAAAAATATCAAGATAATATAAAGAGAAGATAAAACATTTAACGGGAACATATCTTGTAAAATTTAGATTTTAATCATATTGTAGAGCTCATCATTGTCTTACTCAAAAGTTGTTTGGCATTTGAATATTAAGTGTATGTCTTCATCTACCCCCTATCTCCGCCCACTTCTCAGTACTTAATCTCTTTGTGTTTCAACTATGGAAAGACATTTTAAATACAATAATTTTATTCCTTTTAATGAACTTAAAGCACTTTTAAGGACTATCCACAGTGCCAGTGTTCTTGCTTTTAATGTTTTAATTATTTTTATTCCATCTTGAGTGTCTTTATAAAAAACAAAATGTAATTGATTGTTTTATTTCTATTTCATCTAGATATTCAGTTCTATTTTGTATGTCTTTTTATATGTTTTGCATTCAACAGGACTCTCATGAAAAAGAGTTTCTCTCATTGAGTTCTAACTTGTATAAATACAAAGATTAAGAATTGAGCCATTTCTATTACCAAGCCATTTTAGATTTATATTGCAGTTGGAAACAGAATATGATTTATATTGTTTAATCTAAATAACTAAGTAATTCAAAGTCATCACATATTTCACTTTTGCCAATCTTTTCACGACAATGATTCCTTATCATCAAAATATACAGAACTTGAAATACATTTGATTATACTAATTCTATATTTTTCCCTCCAATTTTGAGAAGTAACCAGTGTGGAGAGATAGCCGGTGACAGTACATTATATTACTGTGGCCCATCAGCAATTCAGCCTCCAACGACAGCCGACATATGACTCACAACCGTTTGAATCTCATTCACTTTACATGTCAACACTAGGTCTCGACAACGCATTTCAGAAATATACCATATGTACTGATCTTATAGCTAAAACTACTTGAGCATTTCCAGGAAAAACACAGCAGAACAAAAGAAAATATGAAAGACTAACTCTTTCTTGTATATAGAACATTTGCTATTATTTCTGTAGGGTGCCAGTGGTTGGGTTGAGCATTACCCACCAACGAGAGGGTAGCTGGTTTGAAATGTGTCCTCGTTGCAAAAAAAAAAAAAAAGGCATCCAGCTCCGGCATAACAGCAGGAGAACAGTGGTAGTAGTTGAAGTAATAAAAAGCCGATTTGGGTTTCAGAGTGATATAAATTCAGGACCGTTAAAAGGGGCTGTACCAGATTTAGTTTCATGTAAGTAAGTAAAAAAATGTTTTGCTCCAACTATTTTTCTCCTTTACAGATCTATTGTGAGGATGAAAAGGAAAACACTGTGTACAAGAGCGTTTTTTTCCCCACGAAACAGGAAGTGCAGCATTAGCATGCTAATGTTTGGTTAGCATTACCGTTATGTAAAGTCTGAAAGTTGTGAAATGACCAGAACAGTCAATAAACCTAGTCAGTGTCCAAAGAAAAGAGTTTCTTTACCGCGATTGGTTGGCAAAGACCCCTGTGAGACACATGCCGATGGCAAAAGCAGAAAAGACCCAAAGTATATGTTTTACGCTATAATGTAAAAAAAAAAAAGTCTTTAAATTGATGTTCTAGAGTCTTAGCTTTTATGACACTGAATCCTGACATCACAAAGGTTACCAAAGTTGCGCCCTACATGATAACGAAACAACAAGACAGAGTCTGAGGAATAAAGTCTGGCGGTAATGCAACACTTGGATGCCAACCGCCATAAAACAACAACAACAACAACAACAACAACAACAACAATTGGAAACGCCAATTTCAATAAAGTCTGAAGAATAAAGTCTGAAGAATAAAGTCTGAAGTATAGGCGGTCTAAATGAAGTCTAAAGAATAAAATCTGGCGATAATGTAACACTTCGATACCAGCCGACAAAGAAGAAGACAAAAACGTATCATTTAATTCATATTAAATCAATATAAGACCAAATGTCTGTCTCTGTCCCAACAGAGCTAGGGATTGCTATGGCAATGGTACTAATTTGTCATAATTTCAAAGTTTAATTTGAGTGCTCACGATTCTGGACACAATATGTTCAAATGAGTCTGAGGACGTGTCAGCCCCATGTCTACAGCGAGAGCTGAGAACATAGCACGGCCTGCACTGAGGAGGCGTCAGCGCCGTTTGCACAGGATTGCAAGACCGGAGTATGAAGCTTGGCCATTGGATGCCACTCGCGGCATTAATATTCTTCTTCTCGGGACCAACCCTCTATTTTTCACCCAGTGAACATTAACGAAAAGTCAGAAAACTTTGCACAGCTCTTAAAATTGTGCCTCTACATTCTCCTTTTTCTACAATAAGAAAATTTGGCGCGTCAGCACCCCCCAGCGTACAGAAAATGCATTGCAAGAAATAGTGCTACGGCATGTGTGAGGTGAAGCCGCACATTTTGCCAAAAATTTCAAAAACATTTGAATGGGGACCACAAAATGTAGTTCATCCAACATTTATAAAATTGTGCACAATATTCTATTTTGGCATCCCAATCAAAAGAGTAAATGAGACTCATTTCTGACGGTATCGCCGTAGCAATGACGGAAGCCTCCCATGTTATTCCAATGGAAAAATTGCCACATTTTTGAAATTTGAATATGTTTACACTTCATACGTTTACAAACTCCTCCTTGGGCGTTGGCCCGACAAAGCTTAAATTTGGGGGAAATGATCTTGAGGAGTGGGGCATCAAAATTATCCAAATTGTATTTTATGGTCGTTTCTCAACATAATAATGCCCCTATTTATAAAGCAAAGGTGAAAAGGCTCGATAGCAGTAGGTATAATAAAAGGAGGAAGATTGGGCCCCGTTAGCATACCCTCCTCTTGCATTGCATGGCGGCGTTGCGGGGTTCCATGTTTCTGGCTTTACTCATGCGAGGAACTGAGCTTAGGTCTCCATCTATTGGCAGCAGAGGGTATTACATATTTGAGATAATTAAATATTGACTGCTTTTTTAATGAAACTGCAGTTATAATAATCATAATTCGACAGCAGAAATGCTCAGAACGAGTCTTGTCGAGTCTAACACTAAAACAGTGCAGAAGATTCTCAGAGCCACGTCACAGATGGAGAAAAGGTCAGTTATTGAGGTGATTCAGAATAGAGCTTGACACTTGGAGGGGAGAGGACTTTCGAACCAGGATTCATTAAACGAGCGTGAATAAAGCAAAATGCAATTCCGGGTATGTTTTTAATGAGGGGAAAAATGTTAGAACATTCTTAACAGCTCAAAAAAATGTCATAATATGTGCCCTTTAAGAATATGAAAAAAGAAAAAAAGAAATCATCAATTAAGGTGTTCAGACTGTGCTAGGAAAGTGAGTGTTATCGTTGGACCGCTCTGCACTGTTTAAAGTTCTAGTTCTGTTTTTTTACTTTTAAGATCAGCTACAGCACCTTTAACAATTCATAACAAAACAATTGAATGGATAAAAGTCCTCAAAATGTTGTCCATAACAATGTGATGAAAACGTAAGAATATTTAGTTTTAAAAGCAAAGGTTTAACTTGAAGCATAAGTAAATTTAAATCAATGAAACTTCATATATCACAGAGAGAGTTTCACAATTGCTGCTTTGATTTGACTACCGGGTTATGCCCACCAGACTTTCCACTGTTAACAAAGAGGCTCAGAGTGACAAATTTATACATGTATTGATCAACATTAAAAGGAGGAGGATTTATCACATAAAAGGGTTTTGCTTTGTCTGGAAAGTTCCACAGTGTGGCATTAAACTTATCTATAGTGCATTTGTTCAATTATAGGCATTTATTAAAACAATATTTTGACACACATGCATTCTTACTGTGAATGAGATCGTTTCTCTACAGATCTGACCCTATGATGTCACATGCTCATGCACATCAAATTCAATGGCACTAAACCTGCTCGAATGTATTTTTCTGCTCTAATGCATTAGTTTTCAACTGACTAAACCAGGTAAAAAACTAAGACAACTCCCTTGGTTATTTATTCATAAACCTTTGATTAACCGGTTAAGAAACCCATTAAGATCAAAACCTTTTTTACAAGGGGGACCTGGGGCAAAGGGAAAGACACAACTGCACACATGAAAACCTTTCCACTAATAAGACATTTCAGAAATATTAAAACAGAGTTTGCATTTAAAAACACAGACAGTTTCTAAAAGACTGTTTTTCTTTGCCTTTTAAAATCACACGGAAACTCCCAACTGAACCCAGCTCTCCCAACCTTAAATCCTGGACCGAACCAGGACTATGGCTCCATTAACTCAATAACAGAAACCTACATGTAATTTGGATTGTTGAAATCCACTAGTGTGATAACACTGAATTGCTAAGTCATTCAGTTTCCTCATGTTTACTTCCTCTTCTTTGACCACAAGTTAATTTTGATTGGTGAGTAATAAGATCAGCAGACAGGGGCTTTCCGGAGCAAGTAACATTACTAAACCTACTAAACCACTAATGTTACTTAAGTCTTGTCAGGCATCAGATTTGGGCAATTAAAGCTTCAGAGTTCAGACCTGTACCAAGGTGTTGACTCTACCTGTAAAGGTAAAGATTTCTATTTAGTTTGTAGAGCATCAGGTTTCTTGTGTTCCACCATAGAATCCAACTATTTAGCACATGGTTCAACCCTGGCGCCTTGTGGCTGGAGTTAGGATCCACTTGAATTTTTTCACAAAAGTTATTTGCATAGACAAACAAAGGTGTGTAGTACTTAAGTAACATTTTAAATACATTTTATGTAACAGTACTCTTACTTTAGTAAAATGTGTACTCTTACTGTCTACAAATGAAATGTTTTATGACTTTATTAAATGAGTGGAACAATCTAGAAAATTCAAGATTTTGTGCCTTTTGTCTTTCATATTTTATCCTTCCAATTACATACATTGCACTCAAATAATAAATCAGATATTTGTTGGCCCTATATTTTGTACTTCTACTTGACTGGTATTATTTTGAGACATTGACATTTTTGGGTTACTCTACCACCCTCTGATGAACAGAGAGTGCATCTGGAGCTTTACACAGGGCAGCCCTGAAACCATCTAGAGTTATGTAAATGATGCAGATCCAAATGGACACTATTATGTGATGCTCCTGACCTTTTAATAGTTCATGTTCATACATGTTCAAAGAGATCTGTAAAATATCATGTACTGACATAATAGGATTAAGTAATTCTCTTAGGAAAAGCAGTTCTTCAAAGATGTCCAAAAATAACCAAAGCGCTCTCTGTTTTATCGGCTTCAGGCTGAACTCTATTGATCATCAAGTTCATTCATGACATTCTTAAAATATTGACGAGAGAAGACTAAATTAGATGGTTTTATAATGCCGAGCTGCAGAGTTTCAAAAATATGTCTTTGGTAATTGTTTCTGCGAATATATGAGCTATGTACTTAAAACGAGTACAGGCATATGTATGTATGTATTACATAAACAATTTATCTGTGTGAACAAGTTCAAATCAAAAACTGGTTTGACTGATAAAAATGCCAATAATCCAAGAAAGAAGCAGAATGGTCGCTCCACTATGGGTTACACATCTTATGACTAAAACCTTCTCTATGATAGTATGTGTTCACAGAGGACTGGGTATTAGCACTAGCCTAGTACCTCGCAGTACAATAAGTATCCTGATACAAGGTCCACGATACGATACGATACAAATCCCGATACTTTGAACTGGATATGATATGTGTCCTGATACATGGATATCCCTTAAAACCGGTGTTAAAAAATTACTAAAATTGGGTTTTGATTAAGAAGAATAAAAAATGCATTCATTTTATGTTCACATAATACAACTGTCCTATGATTTGGTGTCATTTTCCGCTCATCAGACTTGATGCAGACGTCTGTAGGTTCAGAAGTGTAAAACTGCAATTTACAATGACTTTATGTTGTTTAATGTATCAAGATTTCTGTAACATCAATACTCGTATTGCCAAGAAGTCTGTCACGATATATTGTGTACAGCTCTAATTCCCAGGATATGGTACTCAGAAAGTTCAGTTGTCATTGCATTGTAGTTTTAAAACTACAATAAAAACGTTGCTGTCTCATGTCTCCGTACCTGGACAGACCTGATCCATTGTGCATTTACCAGTATTCATTTTTTGTGTAAAATTGGCTTCACCTTTAAGAGGATTGTCAAAACCCAACAAGTAGCCAATATAATGTCAATCAGACCATTCCTTCAGACACCAGCTCTACTCTTCCTTATATTTATCAAAATCTAGGTGGGATTTGAAATCATAAATCAGACCTCAGAGACCAAATCTACAGAGTCTCACCCAATTGGTTGTACTCCATTCGGTTCAGGAATAGCTTCAGCTTTAATTGGGATACATTTTAGCGAGGCGTTTCAGGGAAAATCAGCCAAAGAATTTAAACATATCAGAGCTACACAATATATCCCCACAGAATCAGAAACGCAGATTAATCCTGCCCTAAGGGAAGAGTTATAACCTGAAACTTCCTCTAACTAACCTCTGCACGTTTTACGACTTAAATCGTACATACTGTGCAGGTAGAGCAAAAAAAGTGCAGCATATGGACCTGCTTGCAATGGGTTGTACTTGTACTACACACTTGTTCTTCAGTACAGTGCCCATATGTCTACCATTGAACACCTTGAATTGTAATAATTAATAATAATAATTAAATATCATCTGCAAACCCCCCAAAAAACTCTGTTCTTTGATGGGAAAAATAATCTACCGAAGTAGTTTAAACCTCTACATGCATGTTCTGGAATTCTTGAATTAGCGTCAAACGTGAACTGATTTCGAAACACACATCGCGACGTTTCCTCCCCCTTGAAAATGGAGCAGCCACATTGTTTGTTTGTTTGTTTGTCTGGAGAGTTGCATTGCCTATAATCAAGCCATGTGCCAAATTAAATAATTGCGCTTTCTACCTACCGCGCTCGATTAAACATTAGCCCCATTAGCCCGTGCATAAAACAAACCCACTGAGATCAAGTCAAGAACAATGGAGTTCACCGCGCCAATTGAACGTTCTCCTCACGGTGGCTCAAAGAACATGTCCACAGAAGCCACACAGATTGCATGAGACAAATATACACACACAGGAAGTGCCTCCCACTCTCTCTCTCTCCCTCTCTCTACATCGCACGCCCCTCTCTCCATCTCTCTCTCTCTCTCCCAGCATTACTCATGGCAGCGTTGCCGAGCAGCAGCCAGCCAGTCCATCCTCCGCTCTCTCGCACGCCGCATCCGCCGCTTCGTCCCGTACACGTTCTTCTTCTATCATTTCAATAACGTAGCTTTTCATTGAAGAATTTTTTATTTTTTTTTGTGATTGATTGATTTGAGCCCCATCCCCTGTGGTAGGGGGCTTTAGCGGGGTGTCCAGTGTAGGAAGTAAGCATGGAAGCAGTAGCACTTTACACGTTTCGGGCCACGGAGGGAGACGAACTTAGTTTCAGCAAGGGGGACATGCTCAAGGTAAGATATGATCACATCTCTACAATTTTAAAACTGTTACAGACTTTTCAATATTGCATGTTTCTGTCTGACGAAGCGAAAATATAGTTGTTGCAATATTAGCTGTGGAAATATGGAAATACAAGAATTCTCAAACAATAGTAAAGGTATTGTTTTCCACAGGGATGTTTTACTTGTAGAGAATATCTTGAATATCTTGATGTTCTATTTAAGTCTGAATTCAGATCTAATTATTGAGTTTTGATAAACATCTAATGGTCACATCAAATCTAAAATTGGGACTAAACAGGGACTAAACCCAAGTCAAACCTGAACTATAAGACCAGGGCTGAACCAAGACTGGAACAGGACCACAACAAGTCTTTACAATAAGTCTATATATTAAGATAAGTTTGAATAAATCACTATGAAGTCTTCGTTATCTCCGGAAAGTAGAATATCGGAACAATCTGCTCTCTTGGCATCGTAAAGTGGCCGAAGTGAAATGCGTACGGCTTTATGTCGCTTCCTGGTTTTGTCTTATTCAACCACAACTACAAAGACACTTGCTTCTGAGAGAGCCGTGGTAAAAATAGCGTGGAAATAACACGCACAGCTGGGTGATTGTTCTGGTAGAAAATAAAACGAGAACAGCTTCTTACGGAGCCCTGACCCAGCTGTTAAGTTGTAAGTGGTGTGCTGTCGAGATCCTTGTTGTGGTTGTCAAAAGTTGGTCAATCAACTTTTGACAGAAAAATAAATAAGAAAAATAAAATGACAGCTCTTACCTTGACATAAACCAGTCTGTTGTTTAACGCACCAGTGCCTCCAGTATGTGCCCATTCTACAATACTAAGACTGCTACTTTGCTATAAAATAATGGCTTTTGAGAGTTTTATGAATTTTCAATCGGTTCAAAATTGAGTCATTATACAAAAGTCATTTAACATCACATAATGATAATATTAATAATAATATTGTTGACTGCATGTCTACAAGACCATCTGGCAAAGCAGGAACAGTAATAACATATGTCAATCAATGGATATTTGCAGGAAAAAGTACAATTTATTTAAAAGTTTGGTAAAAAGCATCCGTTAATTAAATTGATAAAATGAGAGGAAAAAATGTCTTTATTTGTGGTGGTATAAAAGTAATCTTGATATTCTAATAATCTTTTTATCTATTAACTAATTGTGGAACAGAATTGTGGCATCCATAGTTCTAATGTTAAAGTACCATCTAAATGCATACTTCGATGATACATATTAAAGGCACAATATGTATGTAATATTTCATTAGAGGGTCCACCACCTGCACTGGCTATGGGTTATTGTTCTCCCTCAAATGTTCCACAATATAGCATTAAACATCGCACACCGTACAATTTGAGTGTTTTTTTAGCCATTTCAAACATGCAAAATACATACAGGCAAGATACATATATTTAATGACATACTTTGGAACAATTGGGACAGCACTAACATCTCCATGGAGACAAGCCGGTGACAAACCCCCCACCAGCGAAGTTACAACTTTAATAATGTAATTGTATTCATCTGCACGCATACTGTAGCTTTTCTTTATGTGTAGTGCTTTATAAAACAGGTATTTGTTATTCGAATCCACAATCTACACATTGTTTTTCTCATCTGTTTCGTAGACTGATGTAAAACTCTGCAATCTAACGAGGTATACCTCAGTTTCCTATGACTCACCCAGCTGATAATTGCGAGTCTACTTATACCCCAGATATTCTATGTATTTCACACACGTTTCCTGCCTTTCAGTTCCTTCCTATCTTGGGTCCACAGGTCAAACACTGGTGCTGATAAATTATTCCTTACATTAGCATCCATGTAGAAACATACAACCTGGGCTTCACAAGGCGCACAACTGCTCATCGCACTCCAGCGCTTTTCAATTTCAATTTCAAATCATTTTTTACAACTGTCTTCTTTTCTATTCACGCACGGCACTTGATCAATGCCTATTGTCGTTTGTCCTTTTGCTCTTTTTTTTGCATGTGGCACAAGCTCTGTGAGGTCGAGTACCGCGTGGGCTAACACTAAATATAGCTTTCTCTGGCTGTCTCATGCAGTCTACTTTTAAAAGTTGTCGGGTTTTTGTCGTGGTAAGAATATAATGTTTTTTTATGGTCAATGGTGTTATGCAGATATGTTGGGGCTGATAATTAGCACCAGTTTTGATTATTTCCCACAATTATATAATGTAAAATTAATATAAATGAATCTATACAGTATACTGCGCTGATAGAAAAATGGTATAATGGAGCTCGGCACTGATCGCCCACCACTTGGTTCTGGAATAACATTTTCCATACATTTGTATAGCAGACTTTCTGAAAAATGTTTATATTAAAAGTTTGAAAGCTTGTCGGGGCTAATCAGCATTGTGGTAAGCAAACACCCTCTAATTGTATTTAATAAATCAAATCTAAATTTAAATCTAATTGATGTTTTAAATGTGTTTTAACTAAATCAACCGTGTTAAGGGCATTCATTACTACATAGTTGATTAGCTTCCATTGTGCCTTTAAACGTTGAATATTTACCAAAAATGTATAGGTCTAAGTGAAAATGTTATGGAAAATATACTTTCAGGACCACAGTAGGATTTGAAGTGGGCCAGACTGTTGAGCTCCTCCATAAGAAATCAGTACGCTACAATTATCGCAGCGCTCCCTTCTGGGACTAATTCTACTCAAACACAAGATCGAGATAGATGTTTAACACAAATGGCCCTGTCCTTCCATGGATGGATTTTTTAAAACATAGAACAATAAAGAAAAGGTCTGGAATAGGTAGAGGAATCTGGGCAAAACATGAATTGTTATAGTTTCAATCCTTTGACTTTGATCCTAGTATAGGATAAGAGGGATAAAAGAGGGGTGTAGATTGTTGATAAATCTTTATGGATGAAAACACCTCAATATCTAAAGAGATTCCTTTGCACTTTAAATGGATAGATCATTCTAAAAGTCAAGGGAGGTTGCCAGAGGTCGATAGGATTTCTGTTTTTTGTACATTCAGTTTGTATACAGACATTAGACGTATATTATGAAGGAAATGCATCATGTCAGGAATGGAATTTTTGGATTTGGTCAAATATAATAGAATGTCATCTGCGTAGTGGGCAATTTTGTGTTGTGTCCTGTCAATTGTAACAACATTAATTGTTTTTTACTGTCTAACTAAGTCTTGTTGGTGTTTACTTCTTACTTAAAGGATGTTTGAATTCAAACTACCGAAAATACCATGCTATGCTGTGAAAATGCATAGTATGGAATCACAGTAGAGCCACAGCACTCACACAAGTAACAAGAAACCTCCATTGTGTTCTTTGGAACTTTTCTTGATGATGACTAAACGGTGTAGAAATCATTCATGTCCATTTCATTCACACGATGTCTGCACAAGACTGAACAGGTAAAACACAAGAGATGATGCACACCAAAGAAATGGAGTAAGGTGTGGTATGACATTTTCTGAATGGAAAAACGTTGGCACTTTCACCCAGGAAGGTCGAGAGGTCAACTATGCAAAGAACTGTATAAACCCTTAGACAAAGTTAAACTACAAAGCTATTACTTTTTGACAATGGGGAAATCAAAACAATGACATTTGCCTTAATATTTTGCAGAAGTTAGAATCTTTGTCAAAGTTTCCAAACTTTGTGTATCGGCGCAAAAAATGTTGCACTTCTTTCATTACTTTCAGTTGCCATTGACCTAGCCCATATTATGCAGAGCAACGATGGATGGACCGCATTCTTCATAGCCATATATTAATACGGCGCAGAGCAAAAACAGATGGTGCGTGAAATGAAGATAGTAATGGAAGTACTTTTGTCAAACAGACATCCACGAGATTGGCGAGAAGTGTCGTTATACTTCACTAGCAGCAGTTAGACTACCACTTGTTTGATAGATGATATGTTTAAGCAAAGTCGTAAAACACTCAAAATATAATATCTTTTACAAGCAAAATTACAGAGATTATTAAGGTATTAAGTGAATTAAAATGGATTAAAATGGTGTTTAAATTGCCAGAGAGGAATGAACAAGCTTTTACAATTTTTGACTGGCAGTCACTGGTAGTCTGAATACAAAATATACGTAAAATGCTAAATACTACTAAATATACCTGCTTATGAAGGTTAAAGGTAATGCCCTGTCACAGAATCCAAAATCTGTTGGATAAAGGAGAAAAATAATACACATATAAATGATAAAATGGAAAAAAAGATGATACATGTGCTTGCAATACTACAATAAGCAGGTAGGATGAATGCAGTGAGGTATACCGGTAAATAAAAGTATAATGCCAAGATAACCTATAGTAACATCTAGTTCCAGCAGCCAATTGTTGACCAATTAGTAACTAGCTATAATAAAGCAAGTGTAATATTTGTATAGTGTTTCGGATTATCACAATTAGGTGACATAGCAGCAACATTGTTAACCTCACAGCAAGAGGGTCCCCAGTTACATTCCCAAACATGTGTTAACTTAAACAATCCTCCAGCTAGGTACTCCAGACCATACATCTTAAGATCTCGGAAATATTTCAGCTATAATCGTGTTTTCTTTTGTTAGCAACATTCAATAGTGACATTTGGAAGAGCTATCTGGGTTAATGTGGACCCGGCGTCATCGGATTTGCTGGCAATTGCGTGCGTAATCACGGAGGACTTTATGTGGCCTTTCCAACTTGGCAGTAATCCTCTGCTTGTTGAAATCTCTCTGACTTGGGGACCGCCGTGCGCAGAAGGAGAGATGAAAACCAGTCTAGCGGATAATGGAAGATGAGCAGCTCGGTGCGGAGATGGATCTAGAGTCTGAGCGTGGCCTTTTGCTCGATGAATGGTGATGGTCTGTGTCTATGTCATTAGGAGGCATATTACGTTTCAATGGTTCATTCTCTCTCCTCCAGATCACCAACATGGAGGACGACCCAAATTGGTACACCGCCGAGCTCCACAACCGGAAGGGTTTTGTGCCGAAAAACTACATCAATCTACGGCCGCATGCGTAAGTAAAGAGGTGTCGATTTAGTATAAGTGCGGGGGATATCTTGCCTGATCATATCATTCCCAACACGTTTTGGCAGACTACTTATCAAAACTGTGTGTGGGTCTGGGGCTCGACCGCTGCGTTTCAATTTCTAGGGCGGAGTTTAGAGCAGAGACAGAACCAATCACATAAACCCAGAAGTGACGCAAAAAACGCGACACGCTTAACCGGATATTACGTAGCCCGTGTCAACAAGGCGTGTTCCGCGTTATCCGTCCCCGAACGCAGAAAATGTCTCCTGAATCGTGATGACGCCCTTCGTATAACCGCATCTAACGCACGTTCATCACGGCGAGTAGAGCGGACTTTCCTGATTGTTCAAACCAAAGCGAGTAAACAAGTAAACACTCGGTCACGAGCCGGGTCCGCCATCTTGAATGTTTTGGAACGGGGGTGGAAAGCGCTACTTCCGTATCTTCAGTGTGACGCATTAAAATCTCCGACTGGGATTGGATGGGTAAATGGATTACAGACGATTTCATTGGCTCTGACTCCAATTCCAGACCCTTAACCATTCGAACAGAATGTGGGCGGATTGGCGGGTCAGGCGAGGAAATATCCACAATTTGGAATATCATAAGGCATTGGGGTTCTATCCAACGGGTTATGAATAATAAGCCTAATTGCCAGAGTACTTAACAATTTAAAACAAAATACAAACATCTTCAATTGTCGGCTATAACAGGAAGTTGAAACCTATCAGTAGCACGTTTTTGGATACACAAATCAAGTCATTCCCCAAACTTAACTTCTGAAAACAAGGCTGCCATGGGACAAAGTGGCTGCCAAACTACCAGCTGCCTCTTCAACCACCACTACACACACCACATTACACCACATTACACCACATTCATACATGCTAAAGACTCATTTATGCTGCTTTTTGTATGCAAACAGATCTGTACGTACCATGCCATAATCACATGACCACCAAGTCAGTTAGAGAGTTAACAGAAACAGACAAAATAGACATGTGACTGAGGCTCCCAAGGCACATTAGTTGGAAAACAGTCAAGAAAATGAGGTCAAAGTTTTGCAGCTTGTTCTAGTCACTAAGAAAAGGTTTTGCTAGTACCATTGAGCCCCTATGGAAGCACGTGTGCAGCTCTGCGAAGAACGACAACACATGGACCAAATGACAGAACAACAAAGGAACGTCAATCAGGAACCTTTTCAATACAACTATAGGCCGCAATCTTTTCCTTTGTGTCAGTGCAGCCAATATGAAGAAATATATGAAGACATTTGGAGGGCTTTTACTCAATCCTCACAATGTAAAGAATATTCAGTTAGCCCAATATTAATCTCATTTATAAAGGATGTACAAAAATGCTAGGTACGTAGCGTTTCCCCGTTAAGTTTGGGATTTATAAAAAGACAGCTTGATCTAAAATGAGTGGTTTGGTCCAGAAATGCTGAACTTTATGCACCGGAGCTTTCAGAGGTGAAGCCAAAGGTGATCTGAGCGCAGAGAAATGACAATTTGTGAGTTTGAGGCTGTTTCTGTTTTGTCTGCTTACTTTTAATAAGATTTCCATGTTCCAATAAGTCTTCATCCTGCTCCTTTTCATGTCTCATGTAGTGGTTTTGATCAGATTTTTGTTTTGTAATATTGTTAAAGTTGTGTTGCGTTTTATAAATGAGCTCCAGAGCTTCTTATAATAAAAACCCCTTCATGTGATATAACCGCTTGATGGAAATGTTTAATGCTACACTACGGAACATTACTGACAAAATACTAGTACTTGTACAGAGACAAACTGGTGGTGATTTTTGATGACACTGATTTTGCTAATGCATCTTTATGGAGGTTTTTTACAACAATTATAAGATATCGCTGCAAATATCCTGTCCCCATGGGGTTTCATTGTGTAGAAAATGGTTTCACACCTACGTCGCTGATCCATGTAAACAGCTTGTCCTTAGCGCTTGAGGGATCTTTAGTTTGTTAGGCTCTGGACATCTGCACTCTGGCATAAGGCTGCCTCCCCCATAGGGACGCACACTCACTGGCTTACGTAACGCCAGACAATACAGCCATGTGTGTCTATGTGGGGTTGTGTGATTTTAGCTGGTGCGTCCCGCGTCTCGCTCAGATGCTCATTTACACCAGCTGGGTCCTACTCCCCCCCCATTGTGATAAACAGCACTTTGGCAACGCAATATTATAGTCTTCATCGTGTGGTAATAGAAAGTAATGGGGATGGGTGGTCGCCCTGTCCATAGTTCATTTGAGGTTGTTGGAGTCCACAGGGAGATGGTCTGTGTGTGTCTGCTCTTCTGGGATGAGACTTTTGCACATGTCCAACATACTTTAGTCTATTAGATAATTGAGAGATAATAAATACTTTAGTCTATTAGATAATTGAGAGATAATAAATTGGGGGAAAATAGCAGTTAGATAAATAAATAATTACTGGCTAATATGGGAGGGGAAGTGTCTTGCTCGGGGACACAACAAAGGTTTGAAACAACAAGCGTTAGGGGTAAATGGGCAAATGATTAACCCGTTGTGCCACTCTTTACCGAGTACTTGACACCAGAATACCGTATGTACAACCAAATTAATAGACTTTTATTTATGGGTTAGGGTTAGGGTATGTATATTGGTAAGTTCAGCTGCTCATGACTCCATCAAGTGTTCAGAAAAATATTCACTTTAATTAGAAAGTTGATGAGCTGATTCACATGTGTTCACAGTATTTAAAAAAATATATATAACAATGCTCATGTGACGTCTCTGTTAACCATAAGGAAATACAGCCTTTCAAAATGTCTGCCAAGTTGTTACACAGTCGGTTCATTAAAAACACGGCCTTGTTCGGAGAGACCAGCCAAACAAACACACTTCTCTGCTGTAGCAAGTCTAATTATCCAAAGCAATATGAATGAATGTATACAGAACAGAGCTAATTTACATATGATTTCCTTTATTGTTTTGTTTTTGTCAGCATGTGTGCATTTTGAACTTTATCTACACCTCAGCAGCACGTTCTCACTTCTTCTCTCCTGCACCCCCAGCTGGTTTGCCGGGCGGATATCTCGAGGAGTAGCAGAAAGCCGGCTCAGACACAGGGAATGCGGAGCCTTTTTGGTCCGGGAAAGCGAAAGTGCGCCTGGGGAATTTTCTATGTCTGTCAGGTACGATAATAACACACACACATTACTTTTATGCATTTTTTTCACAATGATATAGCCATTTCTTTCTTTTTTGTGATCCAAATGTTTTGTTTATTGAAGAAAACTAATTCATAGTTAGCCTGCTCATGACTCTATCCAGTGGTAATGGCATGTGGTCTACTCTCAATATTATCGAGACAGTGAAAACAAGTATATAATAAATATTGTGTTAGCTTCAAATGCAGACTGTTGAATAACATTCAGAAACATAAAATACAAATAATTAATTAATACAAATATTTTTGGCAAAATGTGTAACTATGCCATATCAAACCATCGAACAAAATGGGAGAATCATATATTTTTCTTACTACCTAATTATAAATACTGTTTCTACATACAGGAAATATCTTTATTTATCTGTTCCTTCATTCACAAGTGAGAAAAAAGTAGTAAAACACATTTGCATTTGGCATATCCTTACATATCCTTCCAGTGAGACTTATTTGTTTTATTTTGGACTGGGATCATGGTCAAAAGTACTTAGCTGGAGGTTTAAGGATGTTTTGGGTTGATGGGGTAAACCAGAGTGCCCAGAAAAGCCCCCCCCCCAGATCTGCTAACGCCCCACGGAAAAGCTGCACCCCTTGAACCAGGAATCCAAACTTGCTGTGAGGGGTTTTAAATTACCTTACATTCATTTTGAATGCATTTTTACAAACACTTGCACCTTTTTACCCACATCACTTTGATCCTTCCATTACTTTCATTTACTACCATGTTCTCCTTGCCCTTTCTGTATCCCCTGTTGTTATCCCCTGGGACCATTAAACTTTGATGCCTCCTCATCTAATGCAATCTATTTCAATTAGCATGGCCCCTCCATACGCTCACTGTACGCGCAGATGAACACGTCTCCAGTCGTGTTTCCTGGCGGCCTTGTTTCTCTTCATTAATAAATGTAGGCTGTGTGTGCCGATGGAGTAAGTACAGTGTGGAATTTAAGGGAGGAGAGAGGGATAAAAGAAAGAAGGAGGGGGAAAGTTGGCAAGCCTGTGGCACAATGTTGGCTAATCCTGGCTAGCACGCTGCTGCATGTAGAGAAGCTAACGGCGGCCAATTGATTATGTTCATGCGGGGGTCTGTACAGCTGTTGTGAGGCTTGGAAGTTAAACAATTGCTGGGGCTGATTGAGATTTGTAATGCCAGGAAAAGTGAACTAAATCCAATATAGTGCTCTGGTGGCAGCCGTAATGGTAAAAAAAAACTACAGCTGAGAATGACATGGCACACAATGCAGATAATGAACAAATCACACATAAAAAAACAATGATGAATAAGTATTATAAAGGAAACAAAAAGGATTTCAAACAACAATCCTCTGTAAAACCACTGCACGCACACTTTGCATGATCATAACCATTACAGTGAGACAAAAGTTGAACATTATGTTATGATCAAGGTTCTCTTATCTTAGACATAAATGCGTAACAAACGGTGAAACAAAAAGAGCAAAAAAGCAGTTTAAGTCTTATGTCGTGTTTATAGACTATAATATAATGAAAGTATGTATTCAGAATACTGTAATCTGATTAGACCAAGTAACGGAATCTGTTACAAATACATTTTATTGCAGGTATTCAGTATTCTGTAACATATTTTCAATGTATTTCCCATCACTGCTAATGAGGTAATGTGCGATTTCCATACAGTGTTGCAAAAACGCATACTGAATATATGTATATTTGATCACACCAGTCGGTAGTCAAGTCACATTTAATTTTTACATGGTGTGTTAATGTTTTTCACTGATTATACCTCCTATAAAAAAGTCAAAATGTTCAACTTTTAATTTTTTTTCAGAATACATCCCAAAACGAAACGCTTAAAACTTTTCCTGGTGCACGGTCTCGCACAGGATTTTCAAACAGACCCTCTCTAATTCTCGTTCCTGGCCACTGGGAACATTAACCATGGCAAAGGGAAGTAGGTTGGGTACATTTGGATGGGGAAACGGCGTGGCTTGTGCTAAATACATACATTTGCCAAGAAGAGGATGGAGATTTCTGATTTTCCTGTTGGCTCAGCGTGCCTTGTCTCCCTGCCTGTTGGACGGATGTCTGCAGAACTGGGTCAGGTGTTTGTTGTGTGCGAGCGGTCCGTGGTGGGTGTGACGTCTTGACAGTCTTAGCTCCAGTCCAGTTCCTGACATAACCCCGGCGCCAAATGGGACTGACTTTGGGAACAGATAAAGCTGAAGCCTGAATTTAACAAGTCCCGGCCAATCACAGCTTTGCCTCTCGACCTTCCTCCTCACCTTTCAAGCCTTTTCATTAAGTTTAAATGCACTTGATCTCGCTTTTTCAGACAAGCTGCGCAATCCCACCCTCCCTTCTAGAGCCGCACGATTCTGTTTAAAGTGCAAATTCCAAACAACTCCAGGAGCATTAAAGTGTGAGAAGACTGAAATGTGAACTGTTTAAATAATACAAGAACCCCATGAATTTCAAAACGTGTTTGCAGAGGTCTAAATTACAGGTACAATAAGATTTTTCTACATATTTTGCTCTTTGTTGCTGACATTGCATGATATAAAATCAGTAACTGCACCCTTTTTTAATTGTTACTTGGCTTTATGAATACATTTAGGTTATGAAAAAGTCAGCAGATTCTTAATTTTGTACACCATAGTTAGGGTGTATGTCAAGACTAGTCAAATATTGAATTTATTCGCAATGTTCTGTTTAAATGAGTTTTACTTGAGTAGTACTTTTAATAGAAATGTAGCTTGGCCTTTCTGATAAAACCAGTACACTCAAAATGTGTTTTTTTGAAAAGGTTAGAAAGATGGTGATCTACTTTTAGGCAGTGGTCAATTTTAATGAGACAAACTGTTCGAAGAGTGCCAGACCTAATTGGAAGTGAAAAAGCGAGGCCCGCTGAATCACTTGGGATCGTTTTTGAAAGGTGATCATTAAAAAAAGAAGAAGTCTGCACTCCTGTAAAACGGCCCCAATGGGTTATTTAGGAGATTATTTGGGGGAAAGTGAAGAAAAGTGTTGCCATCCTGGACTTTCATGGAACGAGTTGAGAAATCCATTTTGCTTAGTTGGGCTTTCACAGTTCCCTTTGACTCAGCAGCCAATGCACTCGAGTCACGGTCTGTCTGCCTGTGATTTTCTATGGTTTAAAAGACACAACCTGCAGTCGGAATATTTTAGTGATAGTGTTGGTCTCGCTGCGCTTTTTATGATAATGTTCGTGAAATGACTCACCCTTTTGCAAAAATAGAAAGTCTTCCTTGCTTCCTCCTAGCATCCAGTGCATGCAGTAAAGTTCCAATACTATGCATTGCCATGGGTTGATTTATGTTGCATTTGTTTGAGAAGCCTGACATGTTTATAATCTAGAAGTGCTCCTCTGTGTTTTTAAAGTCTATTCACAATCACTGGACTCATTCTTAAAGTTACAGCTCTCACATATTCGTCACTTCAACCTAATCTGATGTTTGCAGCTACTATTTTATCAAACGCCTGCTGCTCCTGAATGGTTTGCAATGTACTGGTGACAAGCAAGACTCACAAAATATAAAGCGTGATTATTATTGCTAAGAACAATTAAAAAAACTATTACAGCGCACGTTTCTAAAGATCTAAGCTGCAGAATAGTGTCCCGTGGAGCTCATTCAACACCTGCTGAAAATCCATTCCACTTTTTCAAAACTATTTCAAAACCATACACAAAAGTTCACACACGAGTCCAAGTCATTCTTTTTAGCCCACACGTTCTGCCCTTCAGTCGGACTTCCTGTGGCCTTTCTTGTGCGTAGGTGAAGGTCACACAGACTATAGAAATGTGTATTAAAGGCCTTTCCAGGCTCCCACTGAACTGCGTTGGACTCATGGGCTTCAGTGCGGAGGAAACCGACTCCCGGTGGCGTGTACTATCTGAAAAGGAAGTTTGCTGGAAAACAAATTGTGTGTAACAATAGGACTTCCTAAAAGCATTTATTTTCGTAGGAAACAGCTGATATCTCATGAGTTTTCGGACGTGGGAAGTGAGTCATGGTTGTAGTGGTTTGTACAAAGTGTTGAGTGTTGCTCATTCAATTTGACCGAGCATTGAAGTATGCTCATACAAATGAATCAGCGGCTAATTAAATGAGCAATACTTGTTATACAATGTCTTTAAGAGCATTGGTACCACTTTATAAAAACTACAGCTCGATTGGCCTTAATAAAACATGAACAAAGACTTCATTTATTATGACCAAATGGTATATTAAGAATGATTCAGGCTTTGTAACTACCAAATGACTATATTAAGATTAGGAGGTATTAAATAAGTAGTTAATAAGCCTGAATCATGCTTCATTCTTCATTTTTCATTATGAATTCAGTCTTTGTTCATGCTTTAGAAAGGCAATTAAAAGTGTAGTTTTACCAGAGCCTTTATAAAAAAAAATGAAATCTAAATGACAAACGAACAAAATGTTTCTCATGGTAATAAAACACCTGTAATAGAATAAATGCAAGATAAATCTGTTTGATACCATACGTTAGAACATTTCCGGCAATAACATCTCACAACTTTTAACTGTGTCATCTATAACCCGCATATAATCTTTCCTCAAACACTAAAAGGCTAAATGATATCGGTGAGCATCTGTTGGCTCTTTATCTCCATCACAGTGAAGGTGACTGCTTTACACCGCTGTATAACTGCACAGCTTAGCCGCGCAGGCGGGTGAAATAAAGCAGAGGGGAATAGACAGAGCAGGATGAATGCGCTTAAAGGATGGATTGTGTTTTGCGTTTTATTTCTCTGCTTTGACAGACGCAGAGGAGCAGCCGGTCCCCTGTGGGCTCTCACTTCCTCTGTGCTCGCTCCTGTCTTAGTTATTGTCGACTAAGAATACAGATCAGCAGAAACAGTCATGAAAAAAACTGAACAAAAAGAAAGAAGTTCAAAGTTCATTTATGTTGAGGAGGTATATAAAAATGTGCTTTCAATACATATTTAGTTAGAGCGTCTTGTCCAGAGACACTTGGACAAGAGTGTTTTTTATAAGTTATCTGTTTTTATTATTATACTTCTTTACTTACTCTGTGTTGCAAGTCTGGAATTTCCCCATTGTGAGACAAATAAAGGTTATCTTATCTTATCTTAAGATTTGAACTAGCTACTCACTGGTTTTGGGGCAAATGCTTACTGAATTCAGAAAAGCATATGGTGTAAAATGTTATACTTGGTTGTATTTACGTAAAATTGGGGATTTTCATTTACAATTACCATAAGTGATTCCCTTATAAAAAAAATAATTATAATATTTTCAGAAATCACTTATAATAACTTTTCTGGTGGGGGTTCTGCCACATGGATACATTTTGACTCTGCCTGGAATGTTCCACAGTAGGGCATTAAACTTATCTTATTCAACTTATTCGCACTTAATTGTCTTATTGTGAGTGGGCTTGCCTCTTCACAGATCTGACCTGTAACTTAGCCTTCAGCTTTAAAGCGCCTTTAACACTGAAGTACCCAACTCTTTTCTCCTCAATGTGTGTATTGTAAAAGCAGAACCACTACACAATCTTCATTTAATAAGAAAACACTTTATCTATCGCAAATCTGTAAGAAGAAGCTTTGGAATGAGCTGATTGGTTGTTCTTTGGTGGTGCACCCTAGCTTCATCTCTTTTTTGTCTGGAAAAGTTGTTATAAAGCAGTGCTAGTGAGTTTGTGTGAGCTATAGGAACAAGGTAGATTGATTAAAAGACCTTCTTCCTCCAAATGACACTTATGTCTACGCTGCACAAATGAAAGCCGTTCCAATCATCTCAGCTCAAGTTTCTCTCTCCAGTCCGATCCTGGTCATGGTTTGTTATGTAATAGCCGGAGATTTCGGATAAGGACTCCAGGACAAAGGGGATTAGAAGATAGAATATGATGCTCAATAGCTCGCAGGCGCACATCCTCTCTTCCCCCGTTCCCTCCTCTTTTCCTCCGCTTCATCGCTCACTACCACCGGCAGAAATCATTTCTTACTGTAGCGGCTAAGCTAAACTCCTTGACATTTTCGCTCCATCACACCAGAGCAAACTGACATTGATGACAAGCAGGCAACAAATGAGGTAATCTGCCATGTGACTGCAAGCTACAAGTACTCTCCCCTGTACAAAGTGTCTAAAAAAAACAGCCTGCAATGTGGAGCAGACTGGCGATTTGAATTCAGTGGCCAAATTAGCGCTAGCCTGTGGAGCGGGATGACATCATTACGACAAATGGCAGCCACTGGACTGTGTGCCCCTGTTTGGCAACACAGGAAGATTCACCATATGGTTTTCAAGCAGATTTGTGTGCTGCGGACAGTTGGATATAGGATTTGAACGGTTTGGTTTGAGTAGTTTAGCTTCACACATAAGTTATGCTTCGTTCTTGAAGTTTAACAGTTACTTCTTGTGCAGTGGTCGCCCATTAAGAATAACAATTGCATACATAATTGTCGTTTTTAAAAGTTTGGAAAGTTGCTGTCTGCCACCTGCTTGTCTCCGTGGAAATAAAGGGTGTGCCAAACTATAGAAATATTGATATAGCGTGATACTAAATCTGGTGATACAGTATCGATATCATGGGCTGCTGTATCGATAAATCGCCATGAATCATTTTTGGTATAATTTCCCGAATAATTTTGTGATCACAGTACAATTTTGTTGATTGTTTAAAGAAAGAAAACTTGTTTTAACGCAAACCATTTGACATTTTGACTGTTTTGATGATTCAAATAGGTGTATTTCATTTTTGAGTTTGTGCAGGTCGTGTTTTAACAAAGAAAAATGTTGTTAAAACGTATTGGGTTCTTCAAAAAATAGTGATATATCATAGAATATCATGAGCAATGTATCACAAAATCGTGATATTATCGTATCGTGAGCCGTGCATCGTGTATACAAATCATGAGGGACCCTATGATGGAAAAGTTGCCAGGAATGTTCCACAGTATAGCATTAAACTGAACTAGACAAGAGGGTGACGCCAATGCCATACTGTGGAACATTCCAGGTAAAGCAATAACATCTCGGAGGCAGAAACGTCACATATAAAACATATTGAATAAATGGAAAACATACCGTTTCTGCACTTTCATTTTCTACTTCACTGAAATTGGTGTCAGACGCTTCTTTTTGAAATGACTAAATTGCGAAAAGAGAAATGTTTCCCAATTCAAGTAAACGGCCTGAACAAATCTGGTGAAACGTCGATCCTTTTCCAATTGAATTATGCCATTGTGTTTTGGAACGCACGCTGACTTTTTGAATTCACTTTTGAGTTTTGGCAAAGTGGTGCGAGGTTAAACAGCGCCCAGCAGATTAGCACAGACAGCTCTAAACTCGGCACGAGGAAGTAAATCTGGATTGACGCAGGAATCGAAACGCACCGGAAGATGGACGGATGACCTTCTCCAAATGTGCTGGCGCTGGGGAAAAGTTGGAAATTCACGGCCTATCTCGCGGTCTCCATTCTTTTTTCTTCCTTTTCTTTTTTACCGGAACTAGTTTTAATCTCCATCTGTATCGCAGTGGGCTGTAATTACATGGGATAAAGCAGATGGGGGATGCAAGGGTTAATATGGCGTACCTGATCCACAAATAGCTCTAACGTGACATCTGCTTTCTCACACATTTCCTTCCTCTTCTCGATGCAATCACTTAGTATTTTTCTTCTTCTTCTCGTGGACTTGTTATCTCCATTTTATACCAAAGCAGTAATACACATGGGAATCTCTACAGACAGTCCACACCAGCATACGGTTATAATGTCATTAGGTTGGAGTTCTAATTTTTCAGCGTCAATGGAACGTCTCCAAGCTTTTTAGCAAGAGAAACACAGGAAAGAGTGTCAAAATAAACTGCAGATGCCCTTTAAATACTTTATCTAAAACATTACAGTCACGTAAACCACGTGCATCACATCCTGATTGTGTCAGGGACCTCTGGGAATGATTTATGATTGACTAGGACGAGTTTGTTGTCAAATTGGAGGAACATAACATGCTTTATGACATTAAATATCAATTTTACAAGGACAGCTTAAGAAAGGACAAAACATGGCTTGTTATTGCTCTTTGAAAAATGTTGTCTCAAGTTTTAAAAGCTACCGCGCCTCAATTAAGTTCAATCTTTATAAAGAACACATTGCCATCCATAGATAAGATGACTTCACTTAGACAAGACTTTTTTAGTTTAGTGTACTCTGGATAGTTGCATTAAACATGATGTGATAGTATTGCTATTACACAACAACTTTGTACTCACTTATTGTATTTATTTATTTATTATTACTTGTGTATTATTTTTTTTACTTGAGAAAATGTTCGCAGACTTGACAAAATAACAAAAGTAACAAAAAGTATCATGAGTTTCATTTCATCATTTCATTATAAACCTCATCACTTTCAATGGAAAAGTGTCCGCTTCATCATTCACTGTTAAAAATAACAAAAAGAAATGAAAAAAAAAAAATAAATCCCCTTTAACTTGGGGAAAGTTATTTCCGTCCCCACATCCTGTCTGATGAGCGACACTTTTCACACTTTTTTTTCTTCTTCTTCCCCCTACATGACTTTTTTAATGTTTAATTTTGCTGTTTTAACACAACCCCACCAGCAGGATGCACTGTTAAATCTAGAGAACAGTTTGCAGATCTGGCACAAAGGTGACAGATTCTGGCTGTTAGTTCTATGAAAAGTAAAGTTGTCGGATTTTAACACGGGTTAAATGTATATATTATTACTTCACATTGTCCGAAATTGACGATTATTTCATATTTAGCTTTTTGGCAGTGCTAAAGTGAGTGTTTGCCTCCCAACCAGAAGGTAATACATACTGTACATACACAGTCTACAGCAGGTTTCAGAATCGAATATGTGCGAACAGGCACATCTAGTAATTCATAAAATAATCACACATACAACCACACTGTTGGCAAAAATACTACCAGTATATAGAAGTGACATCTCATTTACATTGAGCACTTATCAGACATGAGAACCTTTTTTGTAGTAGTAGTAAGTTTTACTTTCACTTTAACGTAGCAAAACAAAACCCCACGAGCCTGTCACGCTGCTGATCTAAAATGAGTGAATACATGTCCAAACCCATGTCTTATATTCATGTATTTCCTTTCTTTATCATGTATCAGCATCAGGAAGTATGGACATCCCCAGATCTGTTAGTGGGACGTTTGAGATTTGGAACCACGACACCTCAAATCGTACCGGGCCTTTTTTTCTACTGAGGGTGTTTAAATTTGACTGGTGGAGCAAGAAGGGCATCGTATGTAGAAAGGAATTAAAAAAAGTTAACTGTGGGAAGTTGCTGACAGAAAATGGAAATGAGAAAAATAGCATATGTTTACTTTATTACTGACATAATGTATTCTTCAGTCTTAGAGTTATGTCTTCTTTGCATTTTCTTTCATGATCGGCCTCTTAAACTCGAGCGCTATGAATCAACCTGCACCCCAGTCAGTCGCACACCTACTCTGCAATGCTTTTAGAACCATGGGGGCGTTGCATGGACTTCCGCTGAATATTGGATGCGGTTATATAATGGTGAGATTGTGGCGATATGTCCAGTTTTCTAAGGATAAGCCGACGTGTTACTTAGCAACCGCCTCACAGCAGGATAGGTGAGTTGTTGCCAACGGGAAGCAGCGAAATGCTTTTAATCCCCACAACAAGATGCGCTGCTCTAATGACTCTCTAAGCTATTTTGGGAGATGACTCAATTATTTTTCAAGCACTTGGATACATCTTTATCTGATTAATAGCTAGAAAAGATGGGGAGCCGATATGGGGGGGCTCTCAATTGCTGCTAAATGATAAGGCACTTAACTGGTAAAATCCAAATGAGTATTGCTTCCTCGCAGTGTAAACACTCACCGGAGAAGCAGAAGTCTGGGGCATTTATGCGTAGATTCAATTAAAGCAATGCCGTTCTGACAATGAGGATCCACCATCAAAAGTGTGACTCATGTATTTAAATTCTAAGGAAATATGGTTTTATTCAGTTTATTCAATTTAAATATTTCCTTTAGGGGGTTTGTGGCTTTACAAAAAGGTAAAAATATTCATAAATGAAAACAAAAACCTATAGAACTGTCTCTACGGGTTGTGAGGAAGGTTTCTTGAATTTAGTCATTTTTCACTGACAACCAGCTACAAGAAATCATGTATGGCAATAAATATTCTATTGCAGAATTTGCTGTTTAACGTTCTATATAAAAAAAGACAAAAACAAACCAAACAAGAGCAGGGCTGTAGAAAAAACAGATTTGGTCATTTTATAAATACAATGAGATGACAAAAAAAAGGGCATCCCATAAAAAGAAAGGTTAAGGCACATGAGCTTCTAAAGTAACCCATTTAGTTTAGTTTCTTACAGATTTGATGACCTGATTAATGGTTAATATCTCCAACCCAAACGTAAGTGTTGTCAAAAAACTAGAATTACTATGTTAACTTTGTGTTTGAGGCAATCTCTAGCAAATAATGATAAGTTTCAGAATTTGTAAATCATAAGTTTGGAACTTTCCATCTGAAATCAAAACATCACCAAATTCTAGAAAGTGAGATTGACTTACTGAAAATTTGCACTGGCTCAAAATGGACGATCACTATCAGTCTTTAATGACCTAAACACACTTTCCTGTCACTTGTCAATGGGATTTAGACTGACCATAACTTGTCTGTGTCTGTTTTACCTGTAGCTATGGTGACCACGTCCAGCATTTTAAGGTGCTCCAGGATCGCTGCGGTCAGTACTACGTGTGGGACGAGCTCTTCTCCTCTCTCAATGAACTGGTGGAGTTTTACCATAGCAACAGCATCGCCAAGGAGAGGACCGTGTTTCTGCGAGATCCTGAGCACTTCGCCAGGGTGAGAATTATTTCTGTTCTACTGTCAGCCAAAAATATCAAATGAAAGTTTATGATAAGATGTATTAATTGCCAAAATATTACGTATTCCCAGTTAGCACTCGTCTGACTGAAAAACCTGAGTGAAAAACATCAAATGAGTTGTTTATCAAGAGGAAGTCAGAGAGCTGCTGGTAAACAACCTTTTCAAGGACTTTGCCCCAACATGGCAGATTAGAGATGCTAATAAACTGTTCAGCACAGACTTTAGAAATCTGGTGGGTAACACATCGAGGCGGCATGTAGATGAACTCAGACTGGTGATGATCTCATGGACAGTTTTGTCAGTTACTGGTGCAAAGTGAGTTAGCTCTAAGTGTCTTGGTGGTTTTAGGGTAATTTTTGCATTGTGGGATTTATAGCATTTTTAATGCCCTGAACTTTGTCATTAAAGAATAATGCAAACTCATTACACTTGGATGTGGAAATGAGTTCTAACGGCAGCTGAGCTGGAGGGTTTGTTAATCTGTTTACTGTGGCAAACAGGACACGCGAGTTGTTACTGCAGCTTCCAATCATTTCAGAAAAATATCTTTCCCTAGTTCTACATAAGATTAGGTTGTACATGTTCAGCTTTTCTTTGTAAATCTCTTTTTGAACCTGGAGCTTTGACTTGCGCCATTTCCGTTCGGCCCTGCGGCACTCCCTTTTCTGTGCCCTGACCGAATCATCATTTCTCCACGGCGCCTTCGGCTTATTTTTAACCATTTTAGCCTTTATAGGGGCGATGGTGTCCAGAACATTCAAAACACTAGATGTAACAGAGTTCAACAAATCATTTACATTAGAACATGAGACGTTTTCAAAGTTTATCATTTCCATAAACAGTGCACCTGTGCCATCACTTATGTGTCTCCTCTGAACAACTGCAGGACCAGCCTCTGAACAGCTGCAGGACCAGCTGGTGGTTTGGGAAAAACAGACAGGTCAAAGAAGACACAGAAATGATCAGACAGAGCAACATCGACCACATTGACATTTGAAATATTAACCCTCTGTTTTTGAGTAATCCTTTATTGTCCTGCAACTGAGGCTCGAGTGTTGAGAAAATTCACCTCCCCCTTATCTCCACCCTCTGCTCTGTATTTATTTGCAGTTTTTACAAAAATAGGAGATTTACATGTACTAGTATTCCACTTTTCAAAAATAAAAACATGTAAATGACAATCTGCTGCTTGTTACAGTGAAATGTCACTATCAGTTCTGCAGTTTTGAACAGGAAGTAAATGGATCTGTTTCTCTTACTAATCCATTTTAAATCAACATTGCGGTTTAATATGAACAGAATGTAAAATGACAATCTACTTGTGCTACATCTCAATACTAAGAAGTATCTGAAAAAAACAAACAGAATATGTCTCCTTTGATACCGCATTATTCATTCACTTGATGTAGTAAGATACAGTAGGGTGAAGTGCCTTGCCCAATGGCACAAGGGCAAGAAATTACCCCTGTAAAAATGTCTTTCCAGTGCCAAAAACTCCTATAGAACTTGATGGAAATATGCATAAAATGTTAGCACTAAAGGGGCATAACCTTATTTACTACTAATAATAGTGAGCAGTTCTATATATTTTCAAGCGGGTAAACAGTGGAGCCAAATACTCTACCTCTCCAATAGAGTTAGTAAAAGTACAGTACAGTACAGTATGTAAAACACAGAAATACAGACTTAATTAAAGATAACAAAAATAATAATAATTCAAGTATCTTTTAAAAAACTTGACAAGCGCTCTGCATGTTCATATGTTCCGCTGAAACTTGTGTAGAGCCAAGCATATTTTGTGACAGGCGTGACAGCTTGGCAGCTTGTCCATATGTTGCCATGATTTCTGGTGCTGTTCCTTTTGCAGTGTGTTATGTTCTGCATAAAAAGCACGGGCCGGAGGATCATAGACCAGCCGTCACACTGTAACACAACCGAATCTGTCACGTCTCAAGAGAGCGAGCGCAGCACTGCAAAAACATATTTACTGTATATGCAAGACAGTAGCATTCTGAAATTGAGAAAGAACTGGGATTACATCTGAAACTGAACCTTAACTAGAGCGGGACTGGAACAGGACCAACCCAAGTCTACATTAGGACTACACTGGGGTTAATGCAGTTGTTTCAGAATGATGAGAATAGCCATATTGCCATAGCGATCAGCAATTTAAACTAAATATTTTATCTTTTGAATGGAAAAAAGTCATCTGGATGTCAAGATTATTCCGTTAATTGATTATTGTGATTATTTAAGTCACAGTATAATTCTTAAAAGTGAAAAAATATATTTATTTTTGACAATTTTAGAAGTGTATATAAGTCATTTCAATTCTATCATCAAAAATATGAATACAACATTTTTATCTGGCTGTTTACGTCAGATTAGCTTTACTTTATTTTTATTTCCCTACAAAACTAATATATTAGACAATTTTTTTGGTAGTGGTTCAAAATAATTCTTAAATGTTGATTAAATGTCTTTTCTCACAGTCATTTTATATTTTCACACCTAATGTTATTAACATTTTATTTGATTGTATTCAACAAAGAAACATCTAAATTCAACTTAGTGAAGTTTCTGGTGATTGATATACGATATACAATTGTCTATAATTAAATGACCAATACATTTCTGTGATAATGTTTTTTTTTTCTTCCGGAAATGCCAACGACACAACATTTAGCTTATAGCCCTGTGCTAGCTGCTATTTGCTATATCCTGATGATCACTTCACTTCAACAACTGACCTCACCAAACTAGTTTACTTCAACATCCATGAATAGAACACTCCTCCAGGCAACTTAGAAAGGTGACATCCATTTAACAGCATGCAGACAAGGATAAATTAGCACCGATTAATAATAGACACTTGCGCACTTAGTTGCTGTGATACAACAGAAGAAGTACTGCGCGAATAAAACAGAGATTACAATATATTAAAAATTTGATTCATAATAAAGGACAATACAACTTTACTACTTTGCACTCTTGTGGAATAGGCTACTTTTCGACCGAACCTAGAACATGATCCACAGCTATTTTCCCCATTAGACCTACAGTATAGACCTTTGTTTTGTTTTTTACACAAAAATCAGGTACAAAGTAAGTAAAGTAAAAACATGGCACATCTTTCCTGATAATAGTTAATAGAAGTTTATTACTTCTTGGTTCAATATTAACACCGTGTGCATATCTTCTGCTTAGTCGGGGAGAATTAGTTCCCATTGAGTAACTTCTGTCTCTATGGAGATGTTATTACATTGTCTATATGGCTCAGTATGGCAATAAACATATGTATCTCCATGGAGACAAGCATGTGACACTATAGAGGCCAGGTCTGTGGCGAGGCAAGCCTGCTCACAGTAAAAATGAATGATTATCAATGACATATATATTTGTACAGTCACATCTCCATGGAGACAAGCAGGTGGCTCCGCTCATGCCAACCAAGAAACACGATCTGTCTGGCCTTTTGACTCGTCTTTGATTCTGTCATGAATTCATCTTCCACTCAACATGTTTATTTGGAAAAGTGCCAAGTCTCTCACGATGGGTTGGAGCGTGTGACAAGCTCGTTCGGAGTGTGAATACGTTTAACATTTTTGTCGGGCGTGGCAGGTAAACCCTCCCGCTGGCGGTGAAAGAATCTGATCAGGCTCGATTTGTGACCCGACAATGTGATCACACCAGTTTTCTACCAAACACGTGCAGGCGCCTATCACATGTCAAACGCTCTCCCAAAACATCTGAGAGGTGGAGAGGCTCATTAGAATCAAACTAACATGACTGCATGTGCGGAGTGGTATCATTTGGAAATAACCCTTATTTGAGAAGAACCGTGACAACCTTTTATTAAAATCAGTTTTGCGCAGGCTCCTTAACATTTTTAAACACATTATACAGAGCAAATGGTCTGATCACGAGAAAACTTTTATGAGATATTGAGTTCAGTTAACAAGTTCTCTCCTGTTGTACTTTTAAGAGAGCAACTTTTTACTTCTTTTGTAATAATGTGATATATATAAAGTGATATTATTCCCTCACTAGCAGAGACCATACTCTTTTACAATACTTTACAAAAACATACAAACTGGAATCATATTTGATCTCAACACCGTGATTAGCAGGCGGATTAACCAATCAGAGAAATTCATGGTCCATTTGTGTCAAAACAAACCTGGTGATTTACATAAAAGAAAGCAGGAAAAAAGAAGAAAAATAATAATACAGAGCTCAAAGAAACCGATTTAGATGTTTGCCTGATTTCCCCGCCCTTTTAATTACCAGATGTAATGATATAGCTTTACATTTACAAGTTTTCAGTCATAACAACATAAAATAAGAATTCCCATGCTAATGCTAATGGCAACTAAATAATTGAACAACTTTTGGGCAGACAGTTATTAAAATTGCATGTAATTAGTTCACTTCAAATCAGAAATGAAGTGGTTAGAATAAGAAGTGAGTGACACAGATTTGTGTAAAAGTCACAGCCGATAATTGGAACTTTGATTCTATAAAGCCCGCCACAGGAGCAGACACGGAGAGCGGGGCACCGGCTCCACCCGGAGAAAAGCAGCCCCATACAACCAAGGTACAGCCCCGTTTCTCTGCTTTCCCCGCTCCACAGACGGGGGCGATCTGGTCACAAAACTGGACTCAAATGCGTCTTGATTGGGCTAGAGCAACGCCGGCGTCTGGTATGTGGACTGCCGCTTCTGTCCCAACGTCTATGTTTTGTCAGTCGTTTCCATTGTTTTGTTTTGTTCCCGCGTCTCTGTGTTGTCTTCTGTCTACATCCCTGTTCCTTAACTTCATCGGACATTACTGCACCGTCCATCGCTCATCTCCTCCCTCACTCCTGGACTATCTACTGCCCTAGCCGCCAGCTAACAGCTGGCTTAACACCTGCGGAGGTCCGTCATGGAATCGCGGGGCCTCCCTGCCGTGCAGACAAGGTCTGGGGCAACCAACGCCACTCACTCCACCAGCTTCAACACCCGGTCCACTGCTGCTTTTTCACAACTCTCTGCCCACCAGCTTCTAGTTAACCAGCCTCTAGCCACCGCCAACATTCTAACTGGATTACTCTCATCTGCTGCTACGTTCCATCTCCTCCTCGGACTATCACTCCCACGCCTCCAGGCCACCGCTCCACCAACTTCTCGCCTACTCACCTACACCGCTGCTGACCTTCACCTCCTCAACCATAACCACCGTCTCCCAGCTGCTGCTGCCTCTGCAGCTAGCTCAGCTGGGATCCTTCGCCGGCCCCGCTACATCCACAGGGGCTCTGGTCTCTCCCATAACCAACACTCCAACGACGGCTCACCTATCCCCTCACTCTGGACTAGTTTTCGCCCCCCTGTCACCCCCACCTGCCGCACTGCCAACCTCAGCAACCTCCGCCCCCCCACCCCTGCGCCCCCATCCATCTCCGCGCCCCCATCCATCTCCCTTGCACTGCTGAACTGCCGCTCCCTCGCCAACAAATCACCTGTTATATCTGAACTGCTACTGGACAATAACATTGATCTGCTTCTCCTCTGTGAAACATGGCAACAGCCCCTGGACTTCTATGCTCTCAACCAAGCCACTCCCTCCAACTACACTTACACTGCCAAACCCCGCCTCTCCGGGCGTGGGGGAGGTCTTGCTGTTATTCATAAAAAATCTACATCCATCACTGAACTGAACCTCAACCTTCCATCCATCTCATCATTTGAATACCTCGCCTTCTCCCTCCCCAACTCTATCACCGCTATCCTGATCTATCGTCCCCCAAAGCCCCACCCCTCTTTCCTCACTGAATTGTCTGAACTCCTCACCATCGCATCCTCTCTCTCTGCCCGCCTCCTACTCACTGGTGACTTCAACATCCACATTGACTGCCCCAACGCCCCACTGACATCCGACTTCCTCTCTCTCCTGGACTGCTTCCATCTCACCCAACATATTGACTTCCCCACCCATACCAAAGGCCACACTCTGGACTTAGTCTGTTCCTCTCTCCTACCCATATCTAAGCCCCACCCCCTCCCCTTCCCACTCTCTGATCATCTCTGCATCCTTTTCTCCGCCCCCCTACCCTCGCCCCACAACCCCAAAAAACGCACCATCACCTACCGCAATATCAAGTCAGTCAACCCCCTCACGCTCTCCCAGCTCATATCCTCTGCTTTCCCCCTCTTCCCCCGACGACTATGCTGTCATGCTCAACACCACCCTCTCCGACTCCCTTGACTCCCTAGCCCCCTGGAAAACCTCCTCCGTCTCATACATCAACCCCGCCCCCTGGTACACCCCTGAACTCCGCACCATGAAGCAGACTGGCCGCCAACTCGAACGACTCCTCAAAAGAACCCGCCTCACCGTCCACGCCGAAACTTTCAAATTACACATCTCCTCCTACCGTGACGCTCTCCAAGCCGCCAAATCTGCCCACCTCTCCACCCTCATCAACAGCTCCCACCGGAGCCCTCGCACCCTGTTCTCCACCGTCAACAAGCTGCTCCAGCCACCGGACATCACTCCACCCTCCTCCCCTGACCTCTGCAACTCTTTCCTCCTTGCCTTCAATGACAAAATTTCCAAAATCAACAGCTCCATGACTGCCGTCTCCATTAACTCCATCACCACCCCCACCCCTGCCCCCCCTCCTCTCCCTGACCACCCACCCTTCCCTCCCCTCACCACCTTCTCCTCTGTTAACTCCTCTCATATCATAGACCTCATCACCGCTTCCAAAACCACCACCTGCTCTCTCGACCCCCTCCCAACGACTCTAACCAAGGCCTGCCTCCCTGCTCTCATCCCCCATCTCACCACCCTCTTCAACCAGTCTTTATCCCTCGGCCATGTTCCTTCCATCTACAAACTGGCCTCCATCACCCCCATCCTCAAAAAACCCACCCTAGACTCCGCCAACCTCTCCAACTACCGCCCCATCTCCAACCTGCCGTTCCTCTCAAAAACGCTGGAACGCATCGTCGCCGCCCAACTTCACACCCACCTCCAGTCAAACAACCTCTATGAACCCCTCCAATCTGGCTTCCGCCCACTTCACAGCACTGAAACAGCCCTGGTCAAAGTACTCAACGATCTCCTCACCTCTGCAGACTCCGGGGCCCTCAACATCCTGTTACTACTAGACCTCAGCGCAGCCTTTGACACTATAAACCATTCCATCCTCCTACAAAGGCTGCGCCAACTGGGTGTTGAGGGCTCTGCACTTGACTGGCTCACATCCTACCTCACCAACAGGCAAGAGTTCATTTCCCTCTCCGGTCACTCATCCACCCTCTCCCCAGTAACGCAGGGGTCCCCCAGGGCTCAGTCCTCGGGCCCCTCCTCTTCATCTGCTACATCTTCCCCCTTGGTCACATCCTCCGCCAACTCAACCTGGACTTTCACTGCTACGCTGACGACACCCAGATATACCTCACCACCAAATCCACCCAAAACCCTCCCCTCAGCCACATCGAAACCTGCATCTCTACAATAAAATCATGGCTCACTCTCAACTTCCTCAAACTGAACAGTGACAAAACAGAGCTCCTCCTCATTGGCACCAAATCCACTCTCAATAAAACTGGTCCCTTTTCACTCAGCATCGACACCTCGACCATCACCCCCTCTACCCTGGTACGCAATCTCGGTGTCATCATGGACCCCACCCTCTCCTTCACTCCCCATGTCAGCCACATCGTCAAGACCTCATACTTCCACCTCCGCCGCATCGCCAAAATCCGACACTGCCTCACCCTCCCCGCTGCTGAATCCCTCATCCATGCCTTCATCTCCTCCCGCCTCGACTACTGCAACTCCCTCCTCACTGGCATCTCCTCCCATTCCCTCCATAGACTCCAAATGGTCCAAAACTCCGCTGCCCGCCTCCTCACCCACACCCGGTCCCGTGATCACATCACTCCCGTTCTCCGCTCTCTCCACTGGCTCCCCATCAAGCAGCGCATAAACTTTAAAATACTCCTCCTCACCTTCAAAGCTCTTCACCACCTTGCCCCCCCCCGTACCTGTCTGACCTCCTCATCCCCCATCGCCCCTCCCGAGCTCTCCGATCCTCCTCCTCTCTCACCCTGACTGCACCAACATCCCGACTGAAAACTTTTGGCGACAGAGCATTCTCCCGAACAGCACCCCGACTCTGGAACTCCCTCCCCCAACCTGTCCGCCACTCTCCCTCACTCACAACATTCAAATCCCGCCTAAAAACATACCTCTTCACCCAAGCCTATGACCTCCCCTACCCCTAGCCTCCTCTACCCCACTGACTACACTTCTACCCCCTGTTACATCCCCATCTTTTTCTCTCTACTTCTTCTGTCTTGTTCATTTTATCTGTATATTAATGTGTTCTGTACGTGTTGTCCCCCCTGTCTGTAAATACCCCCCCCCCTTTTTTATTATGTTCAGCGTCTTTGGGTCACTGAAAAGCGCTATATAAATAAAAGTTATTATTATTATTATTATTAAATAGCCCAATTGTCAGATGGTTCCAATGTTTTGCTAGCATTTGTTCAGTATTTAAAAGTTATAATTAACAAAAGTGCAAGAGTATTTTTAGGTCAATACATGTCATTTGGGGTTTTATTAGGACCAAAACAGCACATTTATGAGAGTCAAAGTGAGGATTTCATATATATTATTCCATTTTCCACACGTTTGTATTTTTTGTGAAAGATTTTCTAAGTCTGACAGTTTGAAAGCCTTGGCATTCTAATGAAATATCACACGCTTCTTGCAAAATGGATTTTATGTTAGCTGACAATTAGCCTACTGCAAGAACAATAAGCATCTTTTTTCTTTTTTGTATGTAGAAGCTTGGTTTAATTATGATTAAGTACATTTTGAATTTCACACAAACCACTGACAAAACCATTTTTTTATTTTATTATTTTGATTTTGATGATGATTATTATTATGTTATTGGTCTTGATAGCTGTTTTCGCTGAACAACGGCTAAAGTGGGTGCTTGTTGTAACTGAGTGGGCGCACTACGCATAAAGCTATTTCAGGTTTCATTGCTTTTCACTTCCAACTGATATTTTTGTACAACAACATGCTTTGGCAGATAGACAGTGTTTTATATATATATCTTCATGCAAAGTTCTAGGTAGACGGATGCAAGTTGTACCTTGTGTCAAACTTGAGCTATTTTAATCGCGCGTTAGAGTCTGGCAAACTCCTCACTGCATGTTTTAGTCCCAAAATTCAGTGCTCAAAATCTAGAGCAGGTGCAGGCAAGGTATTTGGCTCACGGGCATCACATCGCTAGTTAAACGCAAGATAACAACACTTTTTCCTCCCGGGAGCATGACAAACCAGATGACCTAAATTTGACAACGCTCACACACAAAAATGTCAATTGACACTTTGCGAACAGACACTCAAACTACTTTTTTTTTTTTTTTATAGCTTAGCAAACAACAGGTATAATTAAAAAGAGCTCCCCCATCCCCTAGACACACAATTTGTTTTATTTTTTGCGGTTTGATTATCATATGCATAATTACATATATAAAAATGAACTGTGGATAATGTCATGTTTACGCTTGTTGATTCCTTTGTGTGCGCTCTACTGTGCTTAACACTGGCGCTAATTACGTTTAGCTGCAGTGTTAAATGGGGCAATTTATTCACTGTCAAGCTGGATTTTAGCACATTTTTCCAGTTTCATGAGACAGGCACTTGGAATACTTGAAAACTGAAATCTTAGGAAGCAAAAGTACTATTGCTTTAGCTTACTTAATACTGTAATTAAGCCATAAAGTACCTATAATTGAATAAATGCAAGAGATTAGTTTAATGCTATACTGTAAAAACAAATCCAGGCGTAGCAATGACATCTCCATGATCAAACAAGGGGCAGACCCTCCACCAGAAAAGCTACATAGTGCACCTTTAATCAAATAAGAGCAGTTTTGTAATTTCATATTACTACTACTATTACAGGTACTGATACTAAAACATAATGCATATTGCTGTGGTATATTATGACTTAAAAGCTTAAATGTGAATTTTAAAAATACTTTACAAAGACAAAAATGGCTTGAAACTGTATGGCTCTGACAGGTTAACCAATCAGAGAAAAGCATAATTTGTTTGGGTTAAAACCAGCACGGCAAGAACATGATAATAACACAGGGGTAAAAAAAACAACAAACAAAGCACTAAACTCTGAAGTTGAAGAAGTTATATATTTAGTTCTGAACGATACGAGAATATTCAAGAGGAGATTTCTGGTGCATTTGAATGACACATGCTACAAATTAGCGGCTGTAGTGGGAACGTTCCAAATAAGGGCAATTGTTGGACGAGCTTTCTGATCTGGTTTGAACAGAAAGTAAGAAGAACAGGGTAAATATCATGTTATATAAGTTGCCTTCAGTAGGCTTATTACACTCCTTTTGATAATGACAACATTCTATTATAAATTATAACGCTGAGAGTTATCATTACACATAATTGCAGAAATTCTGTATTATATAATTTTGTCCAATTACAAGCTATTACTGTAGCATATTACTTTGAGCATGTCATTTGTCAAACTGATGCATTCTCATGGTTTATTTTCACTGACTGCAAGTCATTCATTGCCTAGGGATGAATTTTATTATGATCAGTGTTGGGTTGGGTAGCATTACTTGTAAAAGTAACTCAACACGGAACACTAACACGTCACTGCGCTACTTTGTTATAAAAGTAACGCGTTAGAGAACTCTTGTGTTATCAATAATTAACTTTATTGTATAACCTATATCATTTGCAGACAATCCCTTTGCGCTGCTGAACACAGTAACATAATCACTCAAATAAAAAATAAACAAGCAAATAACACAGAAGCACAGCAACACAACATACTTGTTTTAGGCCTGTAGTTTATCTAAATCAAACTCACCACATCACTGTTACCCTACATTTACTCCTCAGATACAAAATAGTGTTTATACCGAATGAGGAGAAGTTTTTCAAAATGTGCTGAAAGTTTATTTCTCTTTGACGTGAGGACAAGACTCACAGTCACTAGTGGCACAGTGCACATGCTCACAACACCCTGGCTCTGGTATTATGGTGAGGGGATGAGACCTAACCAAAACGGGCTACTGATTTGAAAAAGTCATAGATAACCTGCAGCGCTCTTGTTTTGCATTCAGTTTTAATGTTTTTGGACTAGACAACAACACTATCTATCATTATCACTTAAAATTGACTTCAGGCAGATCTGGCTTTACGCCATATCTTCATTCTGAAGCCTTGTTATGTGGTTGACAAAGACTAATGTTTGTGTCTGGTGGGAAATACCACAAACAGTCATGAAATGTGTCTCTACAAAACGCTACCAGATGGACCTAGGTGTGTATCTGCAGTGCATTGAATCAGGGAATAGTTTGAGCCCACATTGCCAACATCTCAGCAACCGCCTTCTGATATGCTCATACACTAAAATATTAATAGTCTTTTTTCTGTTGCTAATGCTTTGTATCAGTAGGATGTGCAGGCGTTACACAAATATAATTCCCCATAGCCAAACATTGTATTTTTAGCTTCTTAGACGTTTAAATTTTAGATGTGAAATCGGCTGTAGACGTTTTAAGATTATTACCGGTATTTCTAATCTGAGGGGCCTAATGCAATGACATGAAAGATTTTGTTTTTAGTTTTCATCATGAAGCCAAATCTTAGTCACTTATTACATTACATGGTGCTGGATCATCTATTATTCTACATGTACATTAGCAGGGTGAATAATTGTCAGGGTTTTTCTTCAACATAATCTGTTAGCAGGAAAATTGAACTATACTTGAAACGTCTTCAGATTAAAGTAGACAGACACCAAATGCACCCTTTCAAGCTTTTAGATATGTTATAATGTAATTTACCCATCAAAAACATACCTTGAGTGGCAGATGATGCGGATCAAGTGTGCAAGTAATCTAGTTACGTTGTCCCCTTCTGAATAAACTCAATATAAGGACAATATACTTTCACTGGAGTCTTTCTGACATCACATGGTGAAATGTACACATAAAATACATCAGTCCTCACATGCACAAAGGCAAATCACTCAGCGGCTGATGTTTACAAGTGTGCAGTGAAGGAGAGCAGTACTGGACTGCTCAGATGCCACGGAGAAGTCAAGACGAAAAACGCATGCCCTGTGAGGAAAATAAATGTAGCTAAAACTGGTCAAATGGAAGACTACAGAATACTGGTATGGTATAATATGGTACTATAGAAACAACAATACAACATGCAAAAAATGAATCTCCATCTCCATAGTCAGGCTGAAATCACTCTTTTGTGATTAAATTTACAGTGACTGTGAAGCTGAAGGCGGCAAACAGTGCCGTCGTTTTTAACCTGGAAGGACTTGTTTATTTTATTAAGTCACTTTAGATCAATATTGCATTGGAAAAATGCCCAAAATATAATATAATGATCCACAAGCGTCATAGATTATAACTATATAGCAGACAAACATACAATAGGTCTTCTTTATATGTAAAATGTACTTTTTCAAGCTTTTAACCATCTTCTAACATTGTTCCCTCATCAAAAACATAACTGGAGTTAAAAAAAAAAATAAAAGAGAGAAAAGATCTAGCTTTATTCACACTAGTTTGATGGCTATAAAATACTGTCCCCTCCAAACATAAAAAACACTTTTTTTTAACCTCTAAAACAAGAGATGCCAAACTAAAGGAACTCAAGAGCATGTTTAAAGGCTACTAACAATACAAATAATGCATAATATTTGTCCTTTAAGTTCGCTCTTATGGCCTTAAATACCCCGTGTGTGTGCGTGCGTGCGTGCGTGCGTGTGCGTGCGTGTGTGTGCCTGCGTGCGTGTGCGTGTGTGTGCGTGCGTGCGCTCGTGTTAGCTAAAATACTAGTATCTCGCCTTCAGTACAAAAGTCCAGTCTGTGGACGTTGGCAAGTAATTTGTTCCACTGTCACTCGCCCCTCGCAGTGGGTCACAGGGCTCTGGAGAGGATGCTGATTACAGGGCAGTGGAGCGCGGCTGATTCACACACTGCATGGGTCATATTTCTCCTTCCAAACCATCGCTCCTCACAAGCTGGCATGCAGAAATGAATGGGCTCCCGCATGCACAGAAACGCAGACAAATGCACCATCGTACCTAATGTGCCGACTTGTCCATGCAAAGTCGCACACACCCGGCTAAATGCCCTACAAGCCGTGAGCATACAGCAGAAGTCTAGACGAGTTGAGTGAACAAACTGAGAGGGAGTGGGAGGATTATGGGAAATTGACATAATCTTAATCGGACTGGATTGGTCGTGATCGGACCCGTCGGCGTTTGGTTTCAAATTACTACAAACAAAAAAAAACTGCATGATTTCTCTTTGAGCTCCTTTTCACTTTTCCAAGTAAAGAACAATGTCATCTTTTGCATCTTTTTCTTGACTGAAATTATTTTAAAGAGGCTATACACAAATTGTTCGTGTAATAAAGTAATTTGGCCCCTACACAGATATATTGTTATATGTAAAAGCAGCTCTTAGGTTTAAAATGAGACCGAATTATAAAATACTTTATCCTCCACAAAGCAGGAAGTGCACTATCATCATGCTAATGTTTGTTAGTATGCAAGTAAACTCTACTTTTTTTACTTTCTGTTGTTGTTGTTGTGTTGTTGTTGTTGTGTTTTTGTTGATCTATGTACTAATAAAACATAAAATAGCAACAAAAAAAGTGAAAAGAATCATCATGGTGAATAATGATGATGCTCAGAACGAGTAAGAAAAGTTAGGAATGTCTTTGGACCGCTGAAAACAAATGAAAATGAACTAGACAAATCAGGTACTGTACTTTTAAAATCTGGATTCACTTATTCTTTTGTTCCGGGGTTAAATAATGGCTCGTCTCAAATAATTCTTCTACAATATAAAATTCAGAACATTTTTTTTCACCTTACAATAGTTGCAGTAGTATGACTTTTCTACAAAGATGTTATTGCTTTATCTAAAATGTTCCATATTAAATGTATCTATTTAATTATGGATGCTTAAAATTAAAGACTAGAGGTTTGTAGTTTGATGCCAGCACATAATTAGTCCTGTTCATACTAGTCTTACATCATGCAATACGTTTTTATAACCTAATTTCTGTCATTTTTATAGATTTCAAATGTATCATTTAACATAAGAACAAACTACTTATTATTTTTTGTAGGGATGTCCCGATCCGATCACGTGATCGGAAATCGAGCCCGATCACGTGGTTTCAGACTCGATTGAAATCGGATGTTGCATCCCGATCACTGATCGGATATAAATTTTACTCTTATTAGTTTGATCAGCGCTATACATTTCAAGCTTATTATTAGTATCTCACCTCCGTATAATGCATGAATGGATGGCAACATTTTACTGCCGTAAACTCTAGTTTTGTTTTACGCCGTGCGATCCTGCATCATGGATCTGCAGATCCCAAACAGCAGAGCGCATCAAACAGATTAAATTTGATGTAATTTTACGTGACAACGCTGCTAATATGAAGAAAGCTATGGGTGAGATGGAGGTGCAGAGTGTGGGCTGTGTGATGCATTCTTGCCAACTTTGCGTACATGAGGACTTTCCCAACGCGGCGTGATAAACACTGTGGCTACTGCGAGGAAGAACACTCTTTCATCAAGAAAAACATACATTTTATTATTTAAGCCAGAAGAGAATTAAGAGTGCCGTTCTCAAAAGCACATTATGGCCTTACTTTATGACACTGTTGCACTTTCATTTAATACGCACTTTGATTATTTGTTTACATGCCTGCTGGGTAGTTTAAGTTGAGCTGCTATTTTTATTTGATTCAAATTCTGCACTATTATTTATTATTCAAGCTACCTCAAAGAAAGGTGCACTGTTAAAGTGTTAAAAAATCTAATAAAAACTACCTGTTTATGTTGCATTTGTGCATTTTTGCATGTGTTACGAAAGTATCGGATCGGGACTCGGTATCGGCAGATACTCAAAATCAGATGACAGACAAAAAAAACTAATCGGGACATCCCTAATTTTTTGTGTGCGTTTTACTCAAGAAACATAACTATATATAGACCAGAAAGTATATTAATACATGTTTACAACTATCATGTTTCGAAATCTCTTCATTTACATACACATCACTGTATATGTATTTTTGTGTGAGCCGCAGCTGCAGCTGTCTCTGTCACTTTAATATTTTATACACACAACCGGACAGACCAAGGCCCGGAAAAATAAAAGTTAAATGAGCACTATGAATAAAAAATGATATACTTTGAAGAAATAAAGGAGCACATTGTTTATTGAAGATGGGCTACTCGGGTTTTTGTCAAAAGTTCAAGGGAGCTGCTGTTGTGCCACTGGGCACGACAGGGCGCCGACTTGCCCTCTGCATTCAACAAGACGGGCAAGACGGGCAAGACGGGCATCCAGTGTAAAAAACAGCTAAAAATCACAATGCCACTGGTTAAGGCTGTTATATGGCAATTATTTAGGTCGTATGGTGTTATATATGTTTGTGGTTGTGTTTTAATTTGGTAATGTAATATTTGTCTAAATAATGCAATGGAAAACTTTGATAAGTTACAATTTCTTGATTTGAGAGGGTTTTTCTTGTTTTGAATGCATTTTATAAATTCACACAGAGAACGATTGCTAATGGAAGCGCTCATATGTAAAAGAAGAAAATATTCTATTGCATTTGATATTCATGTTGTTCTTCGAAAACATTTTTAGAACTTTTTTGTTTTAATTAGTTAATTGCTATGGCAGTGGTCCTAATTTCTTATCATGCTGCAACCCATGGGTAAGAAAATGAAATGAGAACAGTCAAAATCTGACCAAATCGGGATAAAATACTTTTCAAGCAATTTTAGCTTACTGTAAACAAGCTGATTAATGAGCTTTGAAGACCTGTCCCAACATCACTTTGCCGAAAAAACTCATGCATAAGAATAATAACTATGTGTCATACCATTTTGCAAGAGCTAGGAACTAGTTAGAAAGCTTTAAATACAAACATACTCTTTTTCCATATTTTTAAAACGCAAAAGGAGGAAGTTATTTCTCGCACCAACTAAATGAAACAATTTTCATTATGAACACTGATCACTTTTAACTTTTCATCCACTTTTAATGTTACCCTTTTGTTCCCACAGCGCCCCCACCACGCCCACGCCCTCTTCGACTTCACCCCGCACCACCAGTCCCAGCTGCGCTTCGTTCGCGGGGACATCATCGAGCTGGTGGACTGCTCCGACTCCACGCGCTGGAGGGGCCGTTGCCATGGACGCGTGGGCTACTTCCCCCCGGAGTACGTCCAGCCCATCTACCACTGCCAATGACAACGTGGCGATCAAACGCGACCTTCCGACTCTGCCGCCCCGCAACACCGCACCGCTGTCGAGATTTCAGTTCATCGTTCGCAATGACCGTGAGGCGTACTACCACCTGTCAATCAAGTGCTCGGAGAGTAATACTGATACAATGGATTACTGTATCGGCGTGGTGGGAAAGTGGGTAGTACTCTCGCCTCACAGCAAGAAGGTCAGGGGTTCGACCGCTCGATCTGTCTGGACGGGTTTGGACAGGCTTCTATCACCAACAGGGGCAGCAAAGTACATTTTACCTTATTGTCAACGCACCAAAAAAATCATAAAAACTCCAAACCGTTTCATTCAGTCATGTAGGAGGAAGTGTCCAGCTCACGGACAAAAGGACAGTATGAAGAGCTGGTGATGGGCATCAAACCACCAGCCTTGCAGTCACACTAACCTGATAACACGTTGAAGGCCGAAGTGAAGGCTGTATTTGAAGTTTACATCGCCATAGTAACAGACAAGGAGATCCCGGGAGCTGTGCAAAAAAAAAAAAAAGGTCATCTTGTTCTGAATGTTTGGGATATGAACTGGACTCTCAAGAGGGCTTATGTATATATAAATATTGTCAGAAATATATGAAGATGTCTCGTGTAAAATGGGCTGTATGTGGGTCTTCACCTTTCCAAATTGCACTTTAGACACTACAAAAATGTGTATATAGCATAAGTTTAAATGACTTACTTATATATGAGCTGAATTTCTGGTTGTTTTTTAAATAATTGAGCAAAAACTAAGAAAAATACTGCAATTTAAATAGTCAAATAATTTAGGTGAATCAAGTAAATATATCTAAACTAGTCAAAACTGCTCAAACAGATCAAGTCATTTGAACTAATCTGGATTTTCATTTTTGCAGGGTATAAATAAAATGTTAAACAACAATGTCAATGTTACATACACAATTTTTAAAGATAAAAATCACAAGTTCAAACTTAGCGCACTCATGACTCCCTGTGTATTGTATATAGCCTAGCAAGCTAAACGCACTGACTTGTGCATTTAAAATTGCACTTCTATTTGAAGGACATTTTTAATCCTGCTCATCCCACTTTGGTTTCTGTTTCAAAATATCAAAGTCACACTTTGACTGCAAAGAAACTTGCTGTTTTGTAGTGCGTGTGTGTGTGTGTTTGTGTGTGTGTGTGTGTTTGTGTGCGTGCGCGTGCATACGTGTGTGTGTGTGTGTGCATACGTGTGTGTGTGTGTGTGCATACGTGTGTGTGTTTGTGTGTGTGCGCGCACGCGCGTGCATACGTGTGTGTGTGTGTGTGTGTGCATACGTGTGTGTGTGTGTTTGTGTGTGTGTATGCGCGCGTGCATACGTGTGTGTGTGTGCATACGTGTGTTTGTGTGTGTGTGTGCGCGCACGCGCGTGCATACGTGTGTGTGTGTGTGTGTGTGTGTGCATACGTGTGTGTGTGTGTTTGTGTGTGTGTATGCGCGCGTGCATACGTGTGTGTGTGTGTGTGTGTGTGTAACAATTACTAACACTGGCCCAATGTTTCATACCAGAGGCCGATATCATTATTTTGTTATCATGTCTGTATTTATTCTATTATCATGACATTATTGTATATTACAAGCAATGCACAAAAATGTAAAAAGTTACGATTTCTGCTGGTTTAGTGATTTCAGTGATTTTAACAGAAGGGACTGTCTTTCTTGACCTGTAATTATTTCAATGAATAAAGTCATACATGTCCTGATTGCAATTTCACAATTGTCTTTAAGTAGAACAAAAATATTTTTTTTTTTAGTTTTAAAGTGCCTCTGACACGACTCAATGAACTAAAATGCAGTTAAGATAAATGTATTTATAATCTTTCTAAAAATGTTATCACAGAATTGCAAATGTTTTAGGCTTAGAATTTCACTTCCTGTTTGCAATTCATGACGTCACACTAGGATATTATGCATAAAATAGGAAATTTAATTTTTTTGACAAATAAAAATATATGAGAGCGCCTTTATTTTGTTGAATTAATCTTTAAAGAGTCAAAAATTCTTTTTTTTTTTTTTAGTAAATAATGCATAAACTTTGACTTTCTCCAGATTTTTAAAAATTTTCTCCACAAATACCTACTCAATTAGTGTAAAATTATAATTTATATGGAGAACAGGTACACCAAATAAAGTCAGAGAATCGTAAAAACCTGTCATACGTCACTTTAAAAACTATATTCATTTGTCAACCATTAAGTCAGTGAGCTCCATTTTAAACCATTGTCATTCTTCCTATCTGACCCACTATCTGAGTCACACTTTTGCCTCAGCCATGACACTCAGTCAATAACGCACCGGCATTCTGAGGTCGAGATGAAGCTTGCTGCGGATGACACACTCCAAAAATAGTGCAGACTACTTTACTTTTTGTCTGCTGCTGAGTCACTTTGAAGTCTCAAGTCGTTGGAAATGATTGGTGCGACGTGCCTGAAAAAGACAAACATATTTGCCGTGACATGACTGTTGCAAAGGCTAAAGGTTAAGATAAAGTTGATATATTGTGTGAATGTCAAATAGAACATAAATGCCTTTCTTGTGAGTTGAGACAGAAATGTATGAGAAAACTATGACATCAATGAGGGTCACAGACGTCAGCGCTGATCCAGGAAAACTGCCGAACCTGTCTGACGGACTGCTGTACCAGAAACTTGAACCATAACACACACTTGTTACATACTTTACAATTACTGTCAATCATGTAATGTAGATGTATATGTTTATGACCAGCAAACAAGGACCGTAATGATTTGTGACTCCTGAAGCATAAGCTATTGGCATAATATAGCTCATTAAGTGCATTAAAAGAGGAAGCATGGCTGATTTGCCTGAAGATGTGTGAATGGAATACGTGGGGAAATAAAGGAATAATTATCACGTAAAATTGAACGTTAAAAGTTAAAAAGAAAGCCTAAAACTAAACCGATATGTAGGCTATTGCATCAGCTATTTACTAAGCTATTCATGGATACTGGAGAGATGAAAGGTTTGCATTGTTCCCATAACAATTTGAATGATCAACAGTTCTCAAACTGTCACCAATAAACAAATAAGCTACAGCACATGAGTATTTTAGCATGAGTAGGTTGCATACTATTTATTCTGCTATTGTTCTTGAAGTACACGTTGCTACTTTGGAATATCCCTATTGTGCGACAAATAAAGGATCTCTTATGACGTCGAGGCTACATAGATCCTTGAGTTATTTGGTCATTACAGGTGTTTTAAATGTGTTTTTAAAGTAAATTGTACCGTTTTTTTACCTTTTAAAATGTTGAAATCAAGCTGCCAAATCTTTATAGCCTGCATATGCAAACCAGCTGGAGGAGAGTCCCCTACACGTTTGAGCATGTCAGCCCTCTCACAGTAAGTTTTAGGTTCTGGTTCATGTCTGAGGACACAATAACACACGTTTATTCCCTGAGCTGTGATCGGAGCGCGCGCGCAGGCCCGGGGCGCGGGTGAGAGCCGGTCACGTGGTGCAGGTGTGAGCGTGCGTCTGCGTGTGTGTCAGGGTCACACCTTTGGCGGCAGAGGCTCCGCGTGCTTCAGTAGAGCTGACACCGGGGAGCGGGAGATAACGGCAGGGCGCTTCATGAAGGCGACATGGTCAAAGGGACACTAGCTCTGCCTCTTCTCACCGGCCCAGTGTCTGAGCAGGACTTTTATAATTACCGACACATACTTCTTCTCACAGCGGGGAAAGTGAAAGGCAGACCTGGGTAAACCTCTGGACGCGTGTCGCTTCCTCTCCGCAGACTCGGCATGGCTCTGTCTCAGATCCAGTGTCTGGACGAGAACCACGTGAACCCGCGGACGCACGAGTCCAAAGCGGAGTTCCTGTACTGTGAGGAGCAGCGGAACGCGCTCGAGACGCTGCTGCGCGATGGGCGCGAGGCGTTCTTCAAACAGCTGGAGGCGCGAGGCTTGCGGGGCTTCCTCTCTGACCTGGAGCTCGAGGCTTTGGCGGGCACCGTGGAGCCCTTTGACCCGGGGGTCGACCTCTACCGGGAGGACCCCGACGACGAACAGACCCCGCTGTCTTTGCACTACTGGCCCGACCACTCGGACATGTCCACTCCGGAGCTGGACATGGGCTGGCCGAGCAGCGAGTCTTACCGCGGGGTCACGCGGGTCACGGTGCACACGCAGCCTCCGCTGGACGGACCCACGCACATCAAAGAGGTCATTAGGAAGACGATTGCGCAGGCGCAGAAAGTAGGTCCCTCAGTTCTCTTCGATATCCCTGTAAGGTCTGATATAATGTTGAATAAATAAGTTATTATCCCACACATTTTGGATTGCTCCTCCTACAGTGTTAAACCTACTTTTAAACCTACAGTTTGCCTACAAACACACAAGAGAGTGGTGATGTGTGGTGTCCTTATAGGCCTTAGTCGGAGCCTGAGCTCGAGTACACACAGAAGAGACTAAAGTTCACCCTCAGACTATTGAGAAACCATGACAGCAGGAAAACAACACCAGTTGAACTCACTCGTCATATGAACTCTCTTGTACTTTTATGACTTTGGACATGATCACAAAGCAGACACATGAGTCACTGCAGCCAGTCTGCTGAAAAAAGACCGATGAGTGTTTAAAATGCTCCATTTTTCAAAGCTGCATCAAATCTTTCGGGGGAAAATAAATTAAAATACACATTTAGGCATGCGGCCATTTGATTTATTTGTCCATTTAGTGTTGTCGTGTAATGCCTATGCTCTTACATACTTTAAACATGTGGAACAACTCATCATTCATGATTTGATATTATTGTTGGATACTATGAACCCTCTGAGGCAACATGGTGACAGGGCACAGAAGAAAGTATTTATATGAAGCGGATGTGAAGTTGAAATCTATCCCTGCCTGTAATGTAATGCAATAACGTGTTTGTTTCCAGGTCATCGCCGTGGTGATGGACGTCTTCACCGATGTGGACATTTTCAGAGATCTGCTGGATGCCTCGTACAAGAGGAAGGTGTCCGTCTACATTCTGTTGGATCGCACATCCATACCTCATTTCTTGTCCATGTGCCAGCGAGCCAACATGCACCCCGGACATCTCAAGGTGAGTCACAGCAACGCAACGACAGAAATGTGCACGCCACCAAATATCAAACATAACTTTCTGGAAGGAAACAAAGCAGCTACAGTATAATCAGTTGTATTAGAAAAAAGAAATTGTTCGCACAAATAACAATTTGGGAACAAAAATCAATCTTGTTTTTTCTGACAAGTAAAGCAATTTTGATTAGATTTGCGATTTGTAAAGGTACATTATGTACTTTGGACTGCATGGAGAGGGTTTTTGCTTTGTCTGGAACGTCTCACGGTATGATATTAAATTTACCGATCTTCATCGGGACTCCACCAGGTCAACTTACAGGTCAGGTCTATGGAGTGGTTATTAAAGCTGCTGTACCATTTTATTGACTGTCTTAAAAACAGAACTAGTTCATTTTAAACTTAATTTTTGCTTTCTCACTTTCCTAAAGCATTTATAGAATCCTAATTATTCACTTGTACCTCCAGTGTCTTTTTCTAAAACCTACAAATAAAGTAAAGAAAGAAATCATCAGTAGCTTTTTACCATCTGAAAAACATTGCCGAAATCAACAGTATAAAGTTTAAACCAGACTCGTACATTTGTCTCCAGTAGATTAGACTACTGTAACGGCCTGCTCACTGGTCTCTCCAAACGAGCTGTAAAACAGCTGCAGTACATCCAGAACGCTGCTGCTCGGGTCCTGACTAGAACCAGGAAGTACGATCACATTAGTCCTGTTCTCAGGTCTCTGCACTGGCTCCTGTGGCTCAGAGAAGAGACTTTAAAGCAGCTCTGCTTGTGTACAAGTCTCTCCATGGCCTAGCACCAAAGTACATCTCAGACATGTTAGTGCCATATGAACCATCTCGAAATTTATGCTACTTCAGGGTTTTACAATGGCTTAAAAATAGGCTTTGTAGAGAATAATGCGCTCTAATTAGATGCTGGCAGCTGACCGTGGTGTAACTTTCAAGAGCTGCTCCAGAAATGCCACAAACCGGTAGTGTGCCTTTAATTTCAAATCAGAGTTCCGTTCACAGTGGATATTTTATCACACCCAAGAACATTTGAGAGAAGATTGAAATATGAACTGCTAAACTTATACAAGCTTGCAAACCAGAACATGCCTCTCTAAATAAATACAACATTTGCAAGTCCATAAGCGTAACGATTTTGACTTGATTGCAATTTCTGATTGTGCGTCCTCACTGTCGAGGTCCTTAGGGTGGTCTCTGATTTGAGTTGACTCCCTGCCAGATCATCTAAAAAGATTGGGACGTGTGAAAGTGGGTCCTAATAAAATTGTTTTGACTTTTGTAACTGTTTTTTTCTTCGGAAAATCAGCCGGCTGAGTTTGGCTCTTTGATGAAGCTGCCAAACCACCAAGTAGTATCCGTTGAGATGTGTGATGCAATTAGAACATGTCTGGTTTGGTAGATCTATGTAGTACATCAGAGTCATTGGCAAGTATTTGGAAGTTCCGCCGCTGTTGACAAAAGGCAAACTAGTATCAGAATGAATTAAGTTTAAGATTACTATTGCAAGTCACTATTACATAGAGCTAGAAGAGCTGACGGTGTTGACGTTATTGACGAAGATGGGTAGAATTAGGAATGAGTTGTTGTTTGGGGAATAGTGATTTTGACAAGGATCTAGGCCAGGGGTGTCCAAACGTTTTCCACCGAGGGCTGCATTTGGAAACTTTTACAGAGCAGAGGGCCAAAAACAACCCAACTTTGTCAAATTTGTTGAATGACAAAGTGAATCATTCAAAATGTTGCACTTGTCATAGTTTCGAAGCCTCCACACCTTTTAATAAGACTTGGAACATTAATAATAGGTTGGTATAACATCAAAATGCTTGAAATGTTTCCAATTTTGCAGTAAAAAGTACAACTTTTTGTTGTTTGGGCCAACATAGCAAGAAGCCAAAGGGCCAACAAAAATTCGTCTGAGGGCCGCATTTGGCCCCCGGGCCGTAGTTTGGACATGCCTGATCTAGGCCAAAAACAAGACCGAAGAATACAATAAAGTATGTAGAGAATTTAAAGAGTGAGAGAAAAGGGGGAAAGGTTTGGGTTTGCATGTTCTTCCTGTGTTTGCATAAGTTTGTTGCTCCAGTTTGCCTTACCACTAAAAACATTAGTGTCAGGCTGGTCTATAGTTGTGGTGTACGAAGTTTCACCTTTTTGTTTCTCTTCAAATTAGAAACAGAGAAAAAAGGTAATATTATACACTGATTTTTACATCATTTAATCAAGAAAGTCTCATTGATATTTATTTTATTTCTTCTTCTTTCCCGTCAAGAGGCCATGAGCAGCATAACCTGTTTGACAAGACATTTCGTTACTAAAACAGTGGAAAAACAGATGGATGTTTTTCACTTTTTTTAAGACGGTAAAAAGTCTTTATTACAAATTTTAATGATATATTTTATGTTAAGTACCATTGCGGTGACGCATGTCCGGCAGACAACGTGCTTATTACAATCACTCAACACAACACAGTCATTTATAGAGCACATTTTTTTAAACTAAGCTGCTCCCACAGGGCTGCACACAATTTATTTAAGAAAACAAGCTAATAATGTTTAAACTAAATAACTAAATAAATAAAGTTTAGCTCATGATACAACAAATACTAAAAGCACCCATTAAACCTTAAAATACATAAATACTACTCAAATCGAGTAAGGCTCACATTAAAATTTGATTATTATTATTTTTTTTTTGATTTTAACATTTTTGTTGGCGTTTTAAAATAACAATTGCCCTTGTATAATTGCACTGCTATAAAGGGAGTATAAAATGGCATGTTCTTAATAATAATAATAAAAGAAAAAATAATAAAATATACAATACAATGACTGAATAATACTAATAATCATCGTCATAATCAAAATGGTGAAGCTAAAGTGCAGTTTCAGTCTGGAAGACTATTCCTGCCGTCTCACCTGAGCACCCGCAGCACCCTGCTCCAACATGAGAGGATCAACAGCTGCCAATCACCATTCAGCAGTTCAGCTCGCGCAGCCCTCCTCCTCCACAGAGTTTATTTCATATTCATTTGAGCCTCTTTAGATTGAAATATGTTCACATGCATACATATAAATACACATCCATGCACGTTAACACCTAGAAAAGAGATAAGTAATTACAAGATATTGAACTCATCCTTACCCGTGACCTACAGTATATTATTTAGAGAGAGAGAGAGTACTTACGGGGGAGTTAGCATTAAAACTGTTATTATAGTGTCCCAATGATGTGTTTTGCATTTTGACAGAGCGTGGCGACCTGCTGTAAAAGCAGTTAACAATACACGTTTTTCCAGGCTATTCAAGTCCTAACTAGAGCTGTCATTAAGAAGATTTCCAGTACCCAGGCTATTCTTTGGAAGGGAATCTGAAAGTGACTTTGAAACGATATCCTCCCAAAAAGTCGTTACTTCTGGGGAATCTCTGTTGTGTTGAAATTGCAAAGGGTACAGTTTGGTGAGGGTTTTTATCGCAAATAATGTAGCGTATGAGCGGTAAAATATGTTCTGTGAATAACATTTAAATGAATAAGTTGATGATTTGGATTCCAAGAGGAAAATTGGACATTCTACCTAACAATTTTCCATTTTATACTACCTCCCAGAGTCTAACAACACACATCACTAAAAATACTGCACATGTACTCCTTTATTTATATAAAAAGGACATTTTAGATAAAGGGTTGTAGGAAATTGGGTTGTGCAAGAACAATTTACACTGAATATTGCAGTGCTTGATGATGATATTCCATACTGATGAAATTTAATGAATTCTAAAGCCAAATTGATTTGAAGGAATAATTGCAAAATAAAATCTCAAATGGGTTTTACAAGTTTCTCCTCAACAGATCTCCAGGAAGCAGTAGAAGCTAGATTTAACTTCTGGCATAGGGGCCGAAGTACAAATGTTTCTTCTTTGTTTTGACTACGTCTTTAAACTGATGTTATTTCAACTTTATTCGTGTTGTACTACGACTTTCCTTTTAAAATGTTACGTCGTTTATTCTCTTAGTTGTGGCATATTTTAATGTGACACTCTTATTAAAGAGCACATTGAAGACTGATTTTATATGCGTTGAATTATTTAAATGATACAAAACACATTATTTGTACAATATAGCACAGAATCTGACTGATATTTAACTCCAGGCAGTGTGAAAGCCAGAGGGGCATTTGTGAGGGATCATGCGATGGAAAAGCAAGGAAGGAAAAGTAAGGAAAAAGCTAGGAGCGATACGTGGGGGGAGGAGGAGTTGACAGACAGGATTGGGAGGAGTAGCACTGAGGATGACTAAGTATGTGTGCAGGTGCCAGGCTTGTTTTGTACTTCAGTTGAGTCTTTAGGGGGTTCTCTGGATTTGGATGTGAGCAACAGTGACGTCAATCTAAGAAATCAATTAGAAAACGTTGGCTCATGTACAAAATGCAGAGGTGAAGAAGTCAAGGAAGGTGCCTTGTGAGGTCTTATGCTTAGGTCGTGTATGCTTAGCTTGGCCATCATTGTTTTATGAGTTTTGTTACAAACCTTAGTTTGACACATATTTTCGAAAAATCAATTTCAAAATGTGTATTGGTCATTATTACAGGATTTACAAAGCTGCTTCCCAAATGTAGCATTGTCCAAGACAGTAATATAAAACAGCTTACATTCTACATTCAGATTGTATATGACAAATGTGATATTTCCACCACCTCTGTAATTTCTTTGTGTGGACTGACAAATTTAGGCTAAAAACTATTTGAAAATTAAAATAACTGCTACATTTTACAGCCAAAATGGCACCAATAGTGATATGGAATTTTTTTTCTAACAGGTCACAGAGGTTAAATACTTAAGATTCCAGTCATTAAAACAGTCACAACACAAGCTGTGAGCTGTCAGAAGAACATGTGTTATAAAACATCACTAAGTCAATACTGAAAGGAAAATGTTAACAGTTTTTTTTTCTTTACTCGAAGAGCATAATGCAAACTACGGTTCTCTTTTTTTTTTATGAAAATCACAAAATGTATTTTCCACTTATTTTGCCAGCATATAGTTTGGGTTAGAGTTAATCAACTTAACAGGGTTTGACTTTTAAACTAGGTATTTATTAGAAATAATTCGAATATTTTTTTCTGTATGTTTTTTATCCGTAAAATGTACAAATGTATTCAACTTAAGGCTGTGCAATTGACCTAATATGAATAGAATAGTGATTAAATTGTTTTAAATTGTCAATCTAAGTGAGAGACGTTTTAGCCAATCCTGTGATTGTTGTGTTGTTTGGAGCCGATCTTAGATTTCACTTCAGAGCACAAAATGTATTCAAAATCGGGATCAATCACATTTTGATCCATGAAATGCTAATTATTTTACTGCTGCAAAGATTAAAGGGAATAATAATGACTTATCCAATCGTACTTTGATTTGGACTACAACAGACTCTAAATCACATCAAAATGTCAAAGAAACGAATGAACAATTTTAGAATTTTTATCAATCATACACTTACGGTAAATGCTCTCTTTCTAAAAGCCTACAGTATTCTTATCTTAACCTTTTATTTGGTTAAAAACATCAATAAATGGCAATAAACCTATTCTGATTCTGAGTTTGTATTTTGTTACAATGTACAGTTTATATGATTGTTCCCACTAAAATAGTCGTTGGTTGCAGCCCCACACCAGTGCAATTATGCTCTTTGCGTATTGTTCATTTAATAATTCATTTACATTTTAGACTTTCACACTTGTAATGTAATGAAATATAGTAACTTCTGACAAAGCGGGCCTCGTCTCTTGTTATCAGAAGTCTGCCGCCTCGCTCCCGCTTATGTCCGGAATGCACAAGTGAAGAGAAAGTTTTGGGTGGGGCCTGTTGTTCTTAGTTATCTAGTCTTTAAACTATGTATGGGAATCCACAAACCAGATTCCTGACTCAGCTTCTACATACACGTCTTTCTAACCTCTTGTAATTCCCAGAAAAATGTGAAATGCTTCTGCTTTGAATACCGAACTTTCCCTAGATGCAACAGGGAGAAAAAGCTCAATTATAAGAGCTTGACTTGAATTGAATGCGTGTGCTGTATACGGTGTCTATCTTATCGAAAAGCTCTTTAGTATTTTATGGTTACAGCAGTAGACTGTGAACTGAGCAAGGGTTGCATAGTATGAGCAAACTGCAGATACGTAATAACGGATAAGTCTTGTCAAATTTGAATGTTGGCTATACTGTTTGTACTGAAAAGGATTACCTACACCTACACTACGAACAAAGAGTCTTTCAAATTTCTGAGCTTGGGTGGTTCATTTTATAGACCATTCCAACTTTGATCAAGAAATTCACAGGCATTTTAAAGGTGCACTTTGTTACTTTTCTTGTGGAGGATCTGCCACTTGCTTGTATCCATGGAGATGTAGTTGCTTTGACAGGAATGGTACACAATAGGGCAGGAAACCAGTAAAATCACCTGTAACATGTGGGCAACGGGGATGTTTGTTAAAAAGTAGAGTGAAAACATTAGTAATTTCCTAGATTTTGGTGGGTTTTGGATGCATTTTTCTGTTATATCCTACAGACTACTACTGATTCTGTGTAATATGGCATAAACAATTACTGTACTACATATCTGCCCCAAAATTGTAATGGTTAGTCTGTCCAGCCTCCACCCGCCACACAAAAGTTACACAGTGCACCTTTAATAATACATTATGATTGCAGGCTTTTTCTCTCCGAGATTCGAATGGGGCCATTGTTTATTCTAAGTACACTTGTGTCACAGTTTTGTTTAAGCTGTCGGTCACATGCTGCTGATGACTGCAGTCCAAATCATGTGTCAGTGTTCGTCAGTGGAGCCTCAGCCTCTGCGGCCTCCCTGTGCCCTCAGCCTCTTCCACCCTTTGCCCTCAGCCTCTTCCTCCCTGTGCCCTCAGCCTCTGCCTCCCTGTGCCCTCAGCCTCTGCCTCCCTGTGCCCTCAGCCTCTGCCTTCCTGTGCCCTCAGCCTCTGCCTCCCTGTGCCCTCAGCCTCTGCGGCCTCCCTGTGCCCTCAGGCTCTTCCTCTCTGTGCCCTCAGCCTCTTCCTCCATGTGCCCTCAGCCTCTTCCTCCATGTGCCCTCAGCCTCTTCCTCCATGTGCCCTCAGCCTCTTTCTCCATGTGCCCTCAGGCTCTTCCTCTCTGTGCCCTCAGCCTCTTCCTCCATGTGCCCTCAGCCTCTTCCTCTCTGTGCCCTCAGCCTCTTCCTCCATGTGCCCTCAGCCTCTTCCTCCATGTGCCCTCAGCCTCTGCCTCCCTGTGCCCTCAGCCTCTTCCTCCATGTGCCCTCAGCCTCTGCCTCCCTGTGCCCTCAGCCTCTGCCTCCCTTTACCCTCAGCCTCTTCCTCCCTGTGCCCTCAGCCTCTTCCTCCCTGTGCCCTCAGCCTCTGCGACCTCCCTGTGCCCTCAGCCTCTGCGACCTCCCTGTGCCCTCAGCCTCTTCCTCCCTGTGCCCTCAGCCTCTTCCTCCCTGTGCCCTCAGCCTCTTCCTCCCTGTGCCCTCAGCCTCTTCCTTCATGTGCCCTCAGCCTCTGCCTCCATGTGCCCTCAGCCTCTGCCTCCATGTGCCCTCAGCCTCTGCCTCCATGTGCCCTCAGCCTCTTCCTCCCTGTGCCCTCAGCCTCTGCCTCCCTGTGCCCTCAGCCTCTGCGACCTGCCTGTGCCCTCAGCATCTGCGACCTCCATGTGCCCTCAGCCTCTGCCTCCATGTGCCCTCAGCCTCTTCCTCCATGTGCCCTCAGCCTCTGCCTCCATGTGCCCTCAGCCTCTGCCTCTCTGTGCCCTCAGCCTCTGCATCCCTGTGCCCTCAGCCTCTGCCTCCATGTGCCCTCAGCCTCTTCCTCCCTGTGCCCTCAGCCTCTTCCTCCATGTGCCCTCAGCCTCTGCCTCCATGTGCCCTCAGCCTCTGCATCCCTGTGCCCTCAGCCTCTGCCTCCATGTGCCCTCAGCCTCTTCCTCCCTGTGCCCTCAGCCTCTTCCTCCATGTGCCCTCAGCCTCTGCCTCCCTGTGCCCTCACCCTCTGCATCCCTGTGCCCTCAGCCTCTGCATCCCTGTGCCCTCAGCCTCTGCATCCCTGTGCCCTCAGCCTCTGCCTCCCTTTGCCCTCAACCTCTTCCTCTCTGTGCCCTCAGCCTCTGCATCCCTGTGCCCTCAGCCTCTGCCTCCGTGTGCCCTAAACCTCTTTCTTCAGCCTCTTCCTCCCTCTGCCCTCAGCCTCTTCCTCCTTGTGCCCTCTGCCTCCTTGTGCCCTCAGCCTCTTACTCCCTGTGCCCTCAGCCTGTTCCTCCCTGTGCCCTCAGCCTCTTCCTCCCTGTGCCCTCAGCCTCTTCCTCCCTGTGCCCTCAGCCTCTTCCTCCCTGTGCCCTCAGCCTCTTCCTCCCTGTGCCCTCAGCTTCTTCCTCCCTGTGCCCTCAGCCTCTTCCTCCCCTTGCCCTCAGCCTCTGCCTCTCTGTGCCCTCAGCCTCTTCCTCCCTGTGCCCTCAGCCTCTTCCTCCCCTTGCCCTCAGCCTCTGCCTCTCTGTGCCCTCAGCCTCTTCCTCCCTGTGCCCTCAGCCTCTTCCTCCCTTTGCCCTCAGCCTCTGCCTCCCTGTGCCCTCAGCCTCTTCCTCCCTGTGCCCTCAGCCTCTTCCTCCCTGTGCCCTCAGCCTCTTCCTCCCTGTGCCCTCAGCCTCTGCCTCTCTGTGCCCTCAGCCTCTTCCTCCCCTTGCCCTCAGCCTCTGCCTCTCTGTGCCCTCAGCCTCTTCCTCCCTTTGCCCTCAGCCTCTGCCTCCCTGTGCCCTCAGCCTCTTCCTCCCTGTGCCCTCAGCCTCTTCCTCCCTGTGCCCTCAGCCTCTTCCTCCCTGTGCCCTCAGCCTCTGCCTCTCTGTGCCCTCAGCCTCTTCCTCCCCTTGCCCTCAGCCTCTGCCTCTCTGTGCCCTCAGCCTCTGCCTCTCTGTGCCCTCAGCCTCTTCCTCCCCTTGCCCTCAGCCTCTGCCTCTCTGTGCCCTCAGCCTCTTCCTCCCTTTGCCCTCAGCCTCTGCCTCCCTGTGCCCTCAGCCTCTTCCTCCCTGTGCCCTCAGCCTCTTCCTCCCTGTGCCCTCAGCCTCTTCCTCCCTGTGCCCTCAGCCTCTGCCTCTCTGTGCCCTCAGCCTCTTCCTCCCCTTGCCCTCAGCCTCTGCCTCTCTGTGCCCTCAGCCTCTTCCTCCCTGTGCCCTCAACCTCTTCCTCCCTGTGCCCGCAGCCTCTCTGTGCCCTCAGCCTCTTCCTCTCTGTGCCCTCAGCCTCTGCCTCTCTGTGCCCTCAGCCTCTTCCTCCCTGTGCCCTCAGCCTCTTCCTCCCCTTGCCCTCAGCCTCTTCCTCCCTGTGCCCTCAGCCTCTTCCTCCCCCTGCCCTCAGCCTCTTCCTCCCTGTGCCCTCAGCCTCTTCCTCCCTGTGCCCTCAGCCTCTTCCTCCCTGTGCCCTCAGGCTCTACCTCCCTGTGCCGTCAGCCTCTTCCTCCCTGTGCCCTCAGCCTCTTCCTCCCCCTGCCCTCAGCCTCTTCTTCCCCTTGCCCTCAGCCTCTTCCTCCCTGTGCCCTCAGCCTCTTCCTCCCTGTGCCCTCAGCCTCTGCCTCCCCGTGTTCTCACTTCTGTTCCCCAGCGCACTGAGCACAGCCTCTGTAGAAACATATGAGTTCATCAGCTGTTTCTGCTCGTAACGCCGTGAATAAGAGGCGTATTGACCCTGAAATAAAGACTTGCTGAGTGTTTATGGGATGTAGAACTGCTTTATGGATGCTTAACTGTTTCCAGTCATTGATTTTGTGCTCTAGGCTGTTAATGATCAGGCGGGGGTCATTCAGTGGTCTCTTTATTCTTGCTGCAGGGATCAGACGCTGCAGTTTTTGAGTTGGGGTTGGCTTATCAGTTCTGCAGTTTTGAACGGAAAGTCAATGTGCCTGACTCTATTACTATTACTCGTTTTTGATCAATATTGCAGTTAACTATCAACAAAATGTAAAATGATGATCTACTTATGCTATAGTTCAATACTTGGGGGAGGGGGGGCATAATATGTCTCCTTTCATCTCTGTAAGACCCTCCACCAGAAAGGTTACATACTGTGTAGTGTAGGCAGATGATGTATGAGGTGAAGTATGAGAGAACAAAACAAGGATTAACAGATAAACGTTGGTAAGAGACATGTTTCTGCCTGTGTGTCATTAAATGCCACCACTTACTCTGTGCTTTGTGTCGTTACATTGTGCTAATGAGAAACTTCTAAAGGAGCAAAGAAGAGTGATAAGTGATAATGCAGTTACCTTTAGCCCGGGCAGGAGGTTTAACCAGCTACTAAGGGCCCAGGGCTTTCTAATGACAGGAGTTTGTGCTCCTGTAATGTTTCTTCTGCACAGCCCAGGCAAACTGAACACTCAGAGAGTAGATCTGCAGCTGTTGTATGAGCGGAGCAGAGAAAGGGACTTTTGGGGCAGGGGACCCCAAGACCAAGCTGATCCAACATTTAACTAATTCAAAAGATAATGACAACATGTTTTATTTTAAATTATATTGTAACAAAAATACATTTGGACTTCATTTGGAAATTGACACATTTGACAGGCTTTTATTTGATTTAAATGTGCAGTGATTTTGTTTCTATTTATGTTTAGTTCATGTTCATGTGTTCTTATTTTGGTTATATTGTGTCTGTTCTGTTCTGTTCTATGTTTATTTGTTTATAAAAATGTTCAATATATATATATATATATATATATATATATATATATATATATATATATATTAATACAATTATAGTCTAAATGTTAAATTGTGCTTTACTATTGTATCCATAGTTCAACTGGAGGGTGATGAACTGCTAAAAATACACAAATCACTTCAACATATTTTTACGTTGACTGTAAGTGCAGTAATGGGTATAAAAAGCTTTCAGGGGCCCAGATTCAGGCCCCTGGTTTTAACTGAAGTACTAGTACCTGTCTTAAAGGAGAGATATGAACTTGATTATAGTTTATGATCTTACACAAGCCCTAACCTGAGATTCCCTATGGTATGCGTCCTTATTTGATCTACAGTTTTATTATGTTTACAATGAACCTATTTTCACTATATTTCACAGTCCTCTAAAGTACTGAAGTGATCATTTATTACTTTTTGAAACCAGTTTCAGGCATATGTTATGGTGAAATGAATTATCCCCATTTCACCAAGTCTTCAATGTCGCAATGTCTAGAGATGTGCTTGGTTGCTCATTTCAGAATAATAAAGAATTTTGCACTTTTGCTATAGCAATTGGGAATTCTGAACAAACTATTATATCGTTTGAATGGTGAAACACTCCAATTTAATACTTTTCATTAAAAATAATGATTTTTATAAATGCAGCAACAACAAAACAACTATTTCATCACTTTAAAATCCATAGATAGAGAATTAGTTCATGTGGAATTGGCCCAAAAATACCAACAGATGACTAATACTTTCAAATGAGACAGAGTAAACATGAAGGTTCTAAGTCTGTGCAAAATCTATGCTGCATTATTACATTTTGACAAAAGGAGCTGCCAAATTTGACTTACTGTTATGATGAGTCACAGCCACCGTTCTGATACAAAACATGTTTTCACCCAGCTAAAAATATAGTACTTTCTTACACTCTTTTTGGCCCGACATTGGTGCAGGGAATACCAGCTGATAAACACATACTACTGTTGTGTCTCTGAGCAACACACCGACATAAAAACCTTCTTACTCACACACTGACTTCAAATCAGAGGCGTAAGATGAAAAAGTGTATTTGGCTTGATACAAACCAACGTCAAAGTCTTCTGTTTTCTGTAAATCTCATAGTCTTTTTTTCTGTGTGCAGAACCTCCGCGTGCGTTGCTCTGGAGGGGTTGAATTCTACACTCAGTCCTGCACAAAGGTCAGCGGTCAGATGGGTCACCGCTTCATGTTCGTCGACGGAGACAAGGCCTTGACAGGCTCGTACAGGTCAGTCACAGGAATGGGGTCCGGCATGTTTAGCTCATGAAAAAGACATTTAAATTGTCTTTACTGACATTTTGTTTTCCCATTTTTTCCCTCATTGAAAAGTTGTATTCAGCTTAATTTGCGTTTGTTTGATGATTCCTGTTTACGAGGGTCTCTCCCCTCTGCCTCAGAAAACAATCAGTTCCTAATCTTCCAGTTTGGTGATGTCAAAGTTTGAGCTCTGAGATTTCTCTGAGAAGTCCACAAATCCTCCCCAGACTTGTTCTGATCATGTTCCTGTCAAATTGCATTCATTACAACTGCGTGGCTACATTAGCATGTCAGGGGAAAGCTAGATTTGTTTATCTCCCCCGTGTAAGTCAATTAACGGAGCTCTAATCATTTCCTGACATGGGAAACGCCTGACAGAAGCAATGTGTGCTTTTTCTCATGTATGGCTAATAATGCCTAATATTTGTCCTTTTTACTAAAAATAATTTAGTAAATGTTATTTTTGTTTGGTGGTGTAAGTGACATCATATTCGGGTTTATTGTTCTTGTGACAAGCCTTGTGACAATCCTAGTTGTGTCTTATGAGAGTCGTTTCAGCGCCCCACCTTGCTTTGTAATAGGCTTGCATAGATAAACATACAAAAGGAATGCACGGCGTCTATAAAGATATCTTGTCTCCATTCTAGACAGACAGGTTGTAAGTGTCTCTTATGTACACAAAAGGTGAAAACTATTATGGCCAGGTGAATGCCGTGTTTGTATTGGCGATTACAAGTTATTTCTTGTAAATATTGAGGTTTAGACTACGGTGCTTGTTTTCAGACTTCTTCCGATGTGGTTTCAAGGTGTGTCAAAGTGCATGCGTTTTGTAATTTGATAAGTTTGACCAAAGATCACCCAGTCAATGATTTTTACATGTGATGGATTGTGATGTCACAATGACTTTCGTGTTAAATGCTTAGTTGTTAAGGCAAAACATTGTAAATCTAGTTAAAAGAAAAATAACTGACAATTTATCAGTGATCAGCTGCATTGGATAAAAAAATGTTTTTAGTTTTTTGTGACAAAAACGTGATTTAGGCACATTTCACACAGGACACCCAGACACTTAGGTAGTAGTCTTATATTTGGTCTAATTTCTAATATTGTTTCTTTGTTACATTATACTTTTTTAAATGTTAAATGGTTTCTTGCCACAAGGGGAAGAAGTAAAGAAAAAATAAACTAAACAATTAATGTACATAAAGAGACCAGAGTTCTAGATATGTCACAGCCTTTGGATTATTACAAGGTTAAAAAAGAAAGAAAAAAAAGAAATACTTTGCCAAGATAAATGTTTAAATTGACAAAAAAGAATGAATACAAAGTCCAAATATGTATTCATTGTAAATGAACAATTCCAAAATAAATGGGGTTGTTTATGGATTAAAAAGTTACTAAAGCAACGTGCTAATGTCTGTTCTGTTTTTATAGTTTTACTTGGATGGCCTCCCGATTGGACCGAAGCCTCATGACGGTGATAACCGGACAAGCAGTGGAGGCCTTTGACCGCCTGTTCTGCCTCCTCTACAGCTCTTCCAAGCTTGTGAACCTGCAGCGAGTGGCCACTGAGCCGGAGCCGGAGCCGGAGCCCGTACCACCGCCTGCCGCTGTGGCACCAGTATCTGCCGCCATTGCTAGGAAACTGTACAACCCCAAATACTCTCTGGTTGCTGCTGCCAAGCCCAGTCTCAGCCCGTCGTCCTCCCCGGGCGAGAACAGCCCCAAAGGCACCAAAAACGAGGCATTGACCAAAAAAGGGTGTAGGAGGCAGAGTAAGGATGTCGTACTGGAAGCCCCTCCCCTTCACCCTGGACTTGTGGATTTAGAAAAAGCTTATTTAATTGATTACCTGCCTACCTGGCCCGAGCCTGACCCTTCCTCTGACGTCATCGGCTTCATCAATATCCGCGATACGAACAAACCATCCCCAATTCACCTACAGCGCTCGGAGATGTTTGAAGTCAGCCAGGCCATCCGCTTTAGCAGTCCATTCAGCAAGCAGAAGGAGAGTCTGCCGGAAGTCGCTACGCCGAGAAATGCGACTCCTTCGAAACATGAAGTGAATGCAGCACAACCGCAAAAGAAAACGCCCGTCGAGGCAATTACTCCCAAGACTGAAAACTTAACACTGTCGGAATCTGGAGGAGAAAAGTCAAACGCTCCCAGCCAAAAGCCACCTCTCCAAACACCTGCAAAACAAATTCACAGCTCTACGGCAAACTTAAACCCACTCGCACCTTCTCAATCTGTTGAAACGGTGACAACACCAACTGTGAGCGCCAACAGCACCAAGACAGAAGAAAACATTTATACACAGACATCAGTGTTAAAGAGCGAAAGCACACTTCAAAACAGGAATCCCACGCAAACTCACCATGCCCCAAAACTATTCACCCCAAGTGACTCAAACTCGCTGATAAAAACACAAGAACACAACTCTAATGACAACACTTCTCCGACCGGCAATATTCCTGTCACTTCTACCGCTGCCTCTGCCAATTACCAGCTCTCCCAAGCCGCTGCGGTGCATTCAACCTTGACAAGCGCTAGCCCCGCGTTGACCGCTATTAGCACTTCCGTTTCGAAGCCCAACACAAATTCCCCTATAGCACCTTCCCCTGTAGCACCGCCTCCGATCCCGAAGCCACGCACAGTCCAGCTAGTCATTAAAGACAGCCCAAGCGCTGGTCGGAGAATCCAGGTTAGTTTTGTAAAAAAAGAGAATAGAGGAGAAAAGGTAAGCGGAGTGTACAATGAGCCCCTTGTAGCGATCGCGCCCACACCAAAAGAAACCGAGAAGGTCCCCGAGCTAGCCAACAAAAGCGCTAGCAAATCGATCCCCCAAATAAGCTCAGACGACAGTGCGGTAAAGACTGGTTCCCAAGAAAAAGAAAGCAAGACGTCCCAAGAGAAGGATAGTGTGGATGCAGGAGACAAAGGTGAGGTACAACCGAAAACTAACAGCAAAGAAATAGCAGGGACAGAAAGGGAAGTTAGCAAGGTGCTAATAGGAGCTAATGTGACTATTGATGAGGATATTCCAAGTAAGGGTGAGGATATTAATGTGCCAAAAGGTACGATCATTGAAAGGAGTGACTTCCCGGACAACAAGCCTGAGGAAGTTCTCAATACAAACAGCGACGTAGCTAAAGGGCCAAGTCAAGCTAGTAGCAAAATAGGACAGACTTACTGTGCTAAGGCTAGTGTACCTCAGAAAATAACTTATTCGAGTTCAGAAGACAATTTAGACTCATTAAAGTCCCTAAATGACAGGTCTCAGATTTTAGAACGTAAAACAGAAAGCACAGCCGTAATCGCTGTCGCCACACAAGGTATGGTTGACGAAAGTGTGCAGAGAACCGCAAAATCTAGCAGTCGCTCCCCTCTACTGTCGCCCAGAGGAGTTCCTAAAAGACCCACGCAATTGCACCTGAACACCTCGCAAATGACAGATCCAACAATACACGTAAAAGAATCCAACACGATAAATAAAACACTGTTGGCTCAAAAACACAGCCCTCTTCCGGATAAATTCTCCCCTCGCATTCCGACTCCCGACTCCCGCCGCTCTCACACCCCAGATTTCCGAACTCCATCTTCCGACGTAAGCGACGGGTACGGCTCCACGACCTCTGATGAGTTTTATGAATGCAGTGAATCTCCTTTTCGTGAGTCTTTAGATCCAATGCCTCCGTATAGTTTAAATGCATTAGAGGAGAAAGATATCGCTATCACCAACAGTTACGGGGGTTTTAAGGAGCAAGCTGCTTTGTTACGCAACGACAGGACTATGTCAAGTTGTGAGACCCTGAACTCATCCAATAAAGGATCCCTGTCTTCTATAGTGGAGAAAACGGATGACGAGGATAAGCTGGCAAAGGACAAAATGCCAGGAAGAGAAGAATCCAGAAAATCTGATGAGAATTTTGAGGCGAAAGTAGTGAAAGACATTAACCAATCTAAAAGTAAGAAGGCGTCTGCTGTGGTGGAGCAAAGTTTAACTCCCAAACTGAATAACGAGGAGGCAGGGGCTAAACGAATGCCAGTGCGTGAGCTGAAGACTAAAAGGGTGTATTCCCGAGCAGAGCAGCCCAACAGAGTGGCCTCGGACGGGGAGACGACAGGACTGAGCACCAGTGAAGTGGAGAGGAGGGACACGGCGCCTCCAGCTAACAAGGAGCCCGAGGGACACAAGGTACAGCAGCAGCCAGGGTCAAACCAGAACCACACACATTCTGAACCTTGCATTGAGTAGTTTTGTCTCGTTTTGATGACAGAACGGGACACAATACTAACTAACTGTCCAACGTATTGTCCTAAAACAGTCCAAACTACTCAAGTCAAGATGTATTCATTCCCATGCATGTTTCATAATATGTTTTGCACTTGTGTGAATGTTTGAATTACCTTACAGTTTTCTGTTCAGCCCACCCCAGTGATTTGAAGGGTAAGAACAAAATATGTTTTTGTTTTTTTTTCATTATTATACCCTTTGTTGAAGCTGCTTTTAACCCCACAACCCAATCAATTTGCTGGCTTTGCTTTCACCAACTAAACGACCTCACGCAAACTCTGACAAATAAATGACATGATAGCTAATCATTGTTTGAGAGGTAAGTATCTTTGCATTATAACTACAAATTATAGCTTATGAAAAAATATAATCCTAAAACCAAGACTTAATGGTCTGAAAGTTACTGAAATTCAGACAAAAGCTTGGATAATGTAAAAATTAATAAAATGCTCATAAATTACCACTCACTAATTCACTGATACATCATATTGTATCAACAACATAACGAGGCCCACCTCAGGGCGTGATAATTATAAGTTCTTAACATTCAGTACGCTACTCATTAACTGACATACCTCGTAATCAAACTGAAATTTAAAAAAGCAGTTAATTTGTGCCTGATTTATTTGAATATAATTGGTTTCAAGGTGTGTCGTTGGCAACATTTTCTTCCTGCTCTTTTTGTCCACGCTCTTTTATGTTGGTATTTTTGTTTCATTTATTTTTGACACTGCCCTAACGTCATAGAAATTTACATTCATCGTAAAATGTATATAGCAAAACCAATATTTTCACAGAATAACCAATGAATTGTAGAATGAGAACGCGACGAGTGATTGATCCTGATGTCAGTGTGTTCTAATGACTCATTAATGAATAAAAGTGACATACTTTTGATGAAGCCAAGGCGTTCTCACTCATCTACCATACTTTTAATAATATTGCAATAATGTAAGATTGATGGCTTCACTTTTTATAGGCGGTTTAACTCGCTGGCTCTGCCCTACTTACCTAACAACTTTCATTTCAATTCAGGGAGGTATAGTTGGCATGTTCTTCTCGTCTGACTCATGCAATTTTAACGGGACTACATTTTCACACAAGCTCGTCTTATTTGCGACACGAATTTAGATCGCTCTGCTACACATGCTTGCTGGAAAGGTACTTAAGCTATCTTGGGATATCTCGGGCTATGTATAGGCCCTGTGCTTGTTATGCTTTTTGTTTTTATCAATTGTAAATCCAGATGAACGCTTTAATCTGGACACGCGCGGAGTAGGCAAAATTTCCATGACAGCCACCCACTGCTTCATGCAAATAATGAATGCACTTACAAATAGGAATTTTAAGGATAAGGAGACATTTTATGCTTTTTTTTCCTGGTTCTTTATGTTTAACTATAACATAAGTAGATCATCATTTTACATTTTGTTCGTTGTTAACCGCAATAATGATCTAAAACGTCTCAGTAATCGAAGCAGGTCTGTTGACTTCCTGTTCCAAACTGCAGAACTGATAAGCCCCGCCTCTGCGTAGTGACATTTCTCTGTAACAAGCAGCAGATTGTCATTTAACATGTTTGTCATTTCAAAAAGTGGCTGTGTGACATTCTAGAACTCTATATGTGTCACACCGAGTCTTCATTTTCAAATGATTTACAACGAAGTACAGGCACGTGGGCGGGGATAGGTGAAAACTGCAGAACAAGCATGCAGTAATCGGTCAACATGGAAGTTTGAGTACATTAATGGTGAGGAAACACTGCTGTAACAAGGCTAAAAGCGCATTAAAGATGATTTTGCATAACATGTCCGCTTGAATGTTTCTGCACACGCTGGAAAACAGGGGAAATAATCATATATTATTCTGTTTGTTGCACATCAGCAGGAGAAGGACTCCACAGTGCTGGTCCAGACCCGCCCTGCTCAGGCCTCCAGACCGCCCTGCCCCCTTTCCGCCACCCAGTCCACCTTGGCTCAACGCACCGAGAGAAAGATGTCCGACGGTAATCTCCCAACGCTGGACAGTTCCTGCCCCTCTCCCTCCTCTCGCATGGCAACACTAAGACCTCCAGCTGCCAAAGCCTCCAGCTACCCGCGCCACCGGCCGCCACCCGCCTCACCCACCAAGCCAAAAGCAGGTCAAACGCAGAATCCATCCCTTCTCCCCATACCGCAGCCTTCTTTTCTTTACACACATCCTCAAACTATGCAACCGACACACGTTTCCCCGTCACACCAGGCCCAAGCTGGCACGATACCAGAGAGGCCCGGGTCAGAGGAAGAGAAATCGGCGTTTGGTATTACGTTCAGCAAGTTTTACAATCTCAAAGGACTAAAGGATAAGATGAGCAAGCGGCCCACACAAAGCAAGAGGAGCAGCGGAGGTGGTTCTACTCAGCAGCGGAAAAGCACAGGATAGGCTTGATTTGGATTTGAAAGCAAACTTTATTTCATTGAGGAGCAAACGTTGAATTTTCATGTATTGAGTTGTCATAGCAAATTGAATTTACTCTCATCTGGATATTGATGGAAGTTATAATGACTTTAATTCAGAATCTTCTTTGGAGTCGTTCTCATGGTATGGATTTATTTACCTGTCTTACTATGTGACTCAAAAGTGTATTAGTAGTTGTTCTTCTTTATATGTGTATCCTATTTTAAGTGCAATGCTGGTTGTTTTAAGTAATAAAAAATCTTGAAACGAAGCAGAAATATTTTGAAACAACTTGAATATTCTGGGCCTGAGAGGAAAATATAATAGTGAATGTTAACTTCTTTTTAAGCAGTGTTTATCTGTTTTACTTACTCTGCATTTGTGAAAATGTATTTTTTAATTTATATTTTCAGCTATAGCGGTTGTAAATGTGAGTCACAAACAATATTAAAAAAAATTATCTTACACTTTTAAGCAGGTGGAGAGACAGTTTGTGACATATGTAGGCTACGTTTAAAGACTAAATGACAGTGTTTTTTGTGTGCGGTTAAGTTTTAGCTTTTTATCATTGTAGTGTCTTTGATATGTAATAAAGACGTGTTACATGTACAGACAATATATGGTAAAATATTATTGACCATTTCCCCGTGTTGTTAAAAGTCTAGATTCAAGACTCAATGTTTGCATCTTTAATCCATACCATCGTTGAAATAATCTTTGATAATTATATGTACTTAACGTCTAATTCATTACACTTACAGATGTGGATTGTGTTCCGTATAAACACCTCTTTGTACAAGCACTGACAGGCCGAGTCTGACTCACTGGTATTTGCACGTTTAGGTAACAGCGAGATGGAGCAGATAATTAAAATACATCTCACCTTTGCATTCGGAGGGTTGGGTGAGCTCAGAGCAGCACTGGGGTGTTTATACATTCTTGGGTAAATTTCACTGATTTGAAGGGTAATAATCTTTAAAGGTTACGAGCTGTGTTTAAAGGTGTTTTAGTTGAAGAAGTAGTTACTTTTACCGGTATTTGAGTCAAAACATTATTTCACATTATATGAAAATATTTTAAATTAGGTGTTTTTTGTGAGTTTTGAATTGAATTAAGTCAGACATCACTACTAAGAACTGCTAATACTTGTAATAATATGAAGCAATAGTACTTCAATTCTTGGCTGCTCCCCCCACCTCTGTACAGGTGCCAAAACTGTGATGAGGAAAGGTAAACTACTGGGTTATAAGTTACATTGTAAGGTAAAATAACGACAAATAAAAGACGCCTAATACCTTTTTCTATTGAAGTGCATGATACTTTTGTGATTCATGAGATATTTCCTATATTACTGGAAATCTACTCTGAAAATGCATGTATGCTACTTGTTGTTTCCACAAAAGAGCCTGTGCACTGAAACATATAGCTCCATATTTCCTGGTCCATAGATAGGAAATCAAATACTCCTTATAAACGTTTTTCTAGGTCACATATCCCCAGATTTAGAATGAGTCAGACACTAACCCACGCGTGACACAAGAGGATGAGGAGGATAGCAAAGAGAGTACAGCGCAGCGGTGGTGATTTAGATGCAGAAAGCAGCCGGATCGGGTAAAAGAAAATCCCCTCCTCTTATCTGAACCGACAGAGAGAGGGAAATAGAACAGAACAGACAGCTCCTGTGCAGAAAACCAGGCAATAGAAACGGAAACTGAGATATAGCGCAAGAGACATGAAATATGCCAAGTAAACTGTTGACGTCAGCCATTAAAGGCACTCAGATCGCTTTGTAGATGTTCATCTCCGGAATGTTTAATGTATCAGATTGGGCACAGAATGTTTTTGGAGGATTCAGCAAAGCAATCCTCGTGATATAAGAAGTGAAGAGGAAAACTTTCTAGACTCATACGCAAAGAAGAAACAATGAAAAGCAACTCCCTGGTATGACATAGCAACTGCCATATTTGCCCTCGCTCCACTAGCCAAAAGATTTATGACGTTTGTTTTGTTAATACATTTGAGATTGTTGCTTTTCCAAGAACAGCAAAGTGCTCAACGCTAATTAAAATAGACATTATCCCCACTGGTCGTTTGTATGGAGATGAGACAGTTGCTTGCAGAGACACCGTTTTAAATGACTTTTTAATGTATTATTCTGACCCTGGTAATGTAGTCTATGATAGAAAATAATGGATGTAATGAAAATGAAAACAGGAAAACATCAGCCCTTATTGCTATGCATGGAAATCATCATTATAGCCATGTAGAGGACGCAGGGACAGGAATGAAAGAATTAAGAGACTATCTGAGTTTTGTACCCCTGTAGATGCATCTAATTACCGGTATAATGCGTTTTTATGCTAGCTGGTGTTAGCGATGGGCGATTCCACTGATTTTTGACTCAATCTGATACCAAATAATACTATGGTAAACACTGCAATATCAATTTGATGCCGATACCAATGAGTTTTGTACTGAAATGCAATGAAACTCTGGAAAATGTGCTTGAACTAATATGAATAGTAAATAAAAATCTAAAACATGAACAACGTATTACAAAAATATTCAATTTTAAGCATCACAGTTTTGCACCAGTATAGATACTTTTCGATACCTCAGTCAGTGTCGATATTTGGTATCGATCTGCTCTTCACTAATTGTTCTGGCAGTGAATAATTAGTAGGCGTAATTAATACACTGCATCGCTCCTTAGGGATGACGTCTTTCAAAAAGCTTGCACTGAAACAAAGTCTTGCAAAAATATATGCCTTATAGCTCAACTTTATGATATCATCTAGTGGAACACATGTATTCAGTTCTTGGGAAAGAGATGGACTGAATATGCAAATAGGCCTGTCATGGTAAAAATAAAAAGGAGCAAGAGAGAAAGAGAGAAAGAAAGAAAAAACCCATAAAGAAAATGTACAATAAATATTTTTCACCCAAAACATAATTCTTTGTATTATAGATTGAATGATAAGTTGCTTAATTGAGTAACTATCACGAAAGACCTGTCCAAAGCCTGTTTTTGATGAAGTGACGCTACAACATGGTTAAAAGCTCCAAAAAGTAAAATATGAAATGTAGAATTGTGTGGAAGTTGATTGTCAGTTCTGAGTCATGCCCATAGAGACATAGTGGCACAGAGGGCTCACTCATTGCCACGTCATACACTGCACCAAGCGTTCACAGCATCATCACAAATGATAAAGCAGGCCAGGCTTCCACTGAGCCCTGGGGTCACACACAACAACAGACACAAGGCTGTGACTCGTTTTACTGCTCTGGGCTTTTGTGTGCACAACTTTCAAGTTCGAAATTATGCCCACAACAATTAAGAGTGATGTTGTAGGAAACACACATGGAGCTTTTTAGCAGCTGCATCAATGTGACTAGTGTGGTAACTGTCTTTCCTGGGGACACAATGGATATAATGCGCATAATATTGTGACCCATAAGCCCTTTACAAACATGCACGTCCCAACAGACTTCAGCCGGCTCAAATGCATAAACTATATGTGAGGAAAGGAGGAAGCATAAGATTATTACTTAGGATGGGGTCTGAGTTTGCGTCTGATATAGATATAGTTATAGTCTGTATTCCTTTCCATTGTGATATTTAAGGGTGCACTATGTAAGAGTACGTCATCTGCTTGTCTCCATGGAGATGTTATTATTGCTTTGCCTCGAATTGAACAATAAAAACTGAAATAATTGCAAGATAAATACATAAAAAGGAATATTGAAGAAAATACTAGGCAAAGCAATAGAATTTACAATGGAGCCAAGCAGGTGGAGGACATTTAGGGATTTAAAAACGAAATTGAGGAAATAACCAAAAGTAACTTTTAATTATGTTTAAAAAAAAATAAAAAATCTTACAACTCCCACATTACTCTCATTCTTGGATTTATTGTGTGCTTTGCAATCCTAGAAAAGCCTGTAAAAGTACCGCAGTAGGAAACAATGCAGTCAATTTGCACCAATAGCCAGTCCTTCTATCTCCAAAAATATACAATATATATACGGGCTTTCTATTTGCAATAATATCACATGTTTTAAAGCCCAAAGAAGTTTATTTAGTATAGTATATACCCTTGAAAACCCTGTCTAGACTACTTAAGTATATACACAAACAAGGACCAGTAAAGTAACCTTGGGTAAGTTCTAAAGGTAGACTAACAACAAATAAAAACAGACCAAAAATAGACCCCTGTGGGACACCATCAAACTCATAAAACAATGACTCAAGCCCACTTCATACTTTGTGCCTTTATGTGGACAACTTGCAAGTGCTTTAACTGTCAAGCAGCACCTACACACCCGTCTGCAGCGCTGTCAGTACATATGCATTTGAGTGCGTGTAGGTGGAGGTAAATGGAGAGCCTTTTAGTCGATACGTCTCGTGCTGTCAACAGTTTCCGACACACAACTTCAGTCATTCTTTAATTACTGCGCTTGTCCACGCTTTCCGGGCTGATGAAGTGTCCCATCAGCCTGTTTAGACTCAAATATAATTACATGGCTCTATTGGACATGCACAGATAGTAGTATTTTAGCCAACGTAATAGGACTTTTAACTATATTTATTACCTGTAATTTATTCAAGGGCCATATTATTCTTAATCACATTTTACTGTTTTTTTGTAATTCACCCTAATACATTCACCTCATTTTTCTCTTAAATTTACTTTCCCTGTGCGTTGTCATATTCACAAAAGCGTGCTGCTGCTTCTAAATGTTTCACTCTCCACTGATGCCAGATTGAAGACACATTGCTGCACATGCAACATGTTTATTACAGATATATATTATTGTTATTATTAAAAGATGAAATGCTAATGTAAAAAGCCCAAACAAAAAAAAGCTAAAATGAAGCCTATTATCATCTCGCCCTTGTGTAGCAGTATATTTGGGAGAGTGTAGAGCTTTTAGAAATTCCCAAGACCCTGGTAAACCTACAAAACCAGATTGTAGATGGCAGTTTGCTGACCCTTCGGGGCTAGTGCCATTACACAACAGAGCAGCCCACAATAGGAGCAGGATTTGGCCTCAGCACTAAAAGTGTTTACTTTTGACAAAAAACTAAAAAAAAATGAATATCACAGCATCTGCTACGTAAAAAATAGCATGATTTTGCGCCAGTCTAACTTGTATATGTCATGTGTGAAATTTGTCTTAGAGCTATAACTGTGTCTCACACGTCACACGTGAATGTATGCGACAGCTTTGAGAGTTCACATGCAGTGGAGGTGTGCGTGAGAGGAATGCAGAGGTGCACTTGAAGCATGTTGTCTTTAAAGGTTAAACTTTTGCATATACAATCTGTGTATGATGTATCATGATGTATGTAAGTGACAGAACAAATAAGTGTATCTCATTCTCTACATAGCCTATACCTGGGATGTCAAAATTGTGGCCCGGGGGCCAAATGCGGCCCTCGGACCAATTTGTGTTGGCCCAAACAACAAAAAGTAGTAAATTCAATCATGTTTATGTTATACCAACCTTAATGTGCCAAGTCTCATTAAAGGTGTGGAGGCAAAATGCAACATTTTGAATGGTTCATTTCATTGTCGGGTTGTCAGGGGCCCTCTGGCCGGGTCACGGGCAGCAGTCTAAGCAGGGCCTCCCCAGACACTTCCTCCAACTCCTCCGGGGGGATCTCGAGCCGTTCCCAGGCCAGCCGAGAGACAGTCCCTCCAGCGTGTCCTGGGTCTTCCACGGGGCCTCGAAACACATCCGGAACAGATGCCCGAGCCACCTCAGCTGGAGGAGCAGCGGCTCTACTCCGTGTGACTGAGCTCCTATCTATCTCTAAGGGAGCGCCCAGCCACCCGACGGAGGAAACTCATTTCGACTGCTTGTATCCGCGATCTTGTCCTTTCGGTCACTACCCAAAGAACAAGATTTGCTCTGTTTAAGTTTCACAATGTGGCCCTCAGTGTGGACACCTCTGGCCTATTCAATGTGGATTAAGTTACATTTTGTTCAGTGGGCTCTACACAAGGGGGTATAGGGTATAGTTTATAAGCTATAAACCCTATACCCACATATAAACTATACCCAGTGGAACATAGTGGTACAAATGGTACACATCTACCAGTTCTTTAAATGAGTGGACTACAGGAGTTGGTTTGATGGTTTTATCAACTGATTTGCAGTGGTTAAAGAACTTTGGTGGATTAAATAGTGTCTGCCACGATCATGTAACCAGCCTACTTAAAGGTTCTTACTTGTCAAGCCTAAGTCAATTTCCCCTACATTTAGCAGCTAGCATTTACATTAAGCTAAATGCTGTCGTACAAAAACAGCTAGGCTAAGGTTGTTTCACACATAAAGGCTAGTGGCTTATCGTTATTAGCCAATTGTGATTCTACATTTGCCTTTATCCTACAGGAAGGTGACAATTGAGAAGCCAATCTTGCTTTGCTTAAATTGTAGCCTGACCTCTATTTACTCTATTATAAAAAGTGTTTTGATTGACAGGCTGACTATCAAAAAGATGGATTAAAATGACACATTTTCCTTCTTCTACTCAGTTAAATTCACCGTGTATTGAAGAGCCTCACCTTCCCAGACCCCAATTCCGCGCGTACGACAAAAGTGTCACTCTCGGTAAATAATTTTCTCTTGTTCAAATATTATTACAACAAAGCATTAAAAATGTTGCTCCCAGCTCTGGTGCGCTTACCTCACCCTGGTCCAGAACACAAAGAGGCCGACAGACAACGACAAAAGGACAAAAGTGATTCTGGCTGTGTTGTGACAGGATGGCGGGGAGAGTCAAAAAAAACAAAACAAAAAACACATTAGATAGAATACTCCACACCCTCTTTCGCCATTATGTTTATTGTTACAGTGGCATTAAAGTAATCCTGTCAGAAAAGGTTAGCGTAAGCAGGAGGTGTGTCTGTAAGCTACCGTTAGCTTACTTGAGCCGCGACAGTCTGTTTTGGAAAACCCTTAGCATGGATAAAGTATGTCACATGTAATAACTGTAATATGCGTGCTTCTAAAAGTTAGTTTGAACAATCAATTATTACTGTAGGTGTTAGCAGCGAGGCTAATGTCGCCGTGACGCTAACAGCGAGATGACGGCAACGTTGTGGAAGTTAAAATGACGAGGACGAGCCCTGAAGTGTAGCTTTTTGGACTTTAAAAACACAAAGAAGCTGTTCCTGGTTTGAATTGCTCGTGCACGGAGTTGAAACTGATGAAACTTTCTGAGCAAAAAAGTTGTAGTAGCATAACGCGTCTCCTTTAAGGTCAAACCTCCACTCCCTCTTTTGGCATGATGTTGATTTTGGCTTTAAATTAATCCCGACAGAAAAGGTTAGCGCACAGCAGAGGTGTGGGGGCGTGACTGTAAGAAAGACAAAATCTGTTTGTCAAATGGAAAATGATTAGCGGCGTAAATCAATTGAGCATTATTAGCTAACGGCTCAACCCACGTCTCCTGTCAGAATGATCATGATCGATGGGCGACGTGCTAAAGAGTGCGTTCTGAAACACAAAGTCGTTGATCCCGTGACATGTTCTTCAGGTTCCTTTTGGCTAAAGAAACCTTTTTAGGCTCGAGATCTACTTTTTGGGTCAGCAAGATCTACCAATATATTTTTTATCATGGTGCAGGACTGGTATTTATCAGGGTTATGAATATTGATCACAAATTACATTGGTTTTAATTAGGCTAAATCACTTGGTTAATTTGCTGCTTGCGTATAAGATCATGAAAAATGTGTTGGTGGTTATTTTCTCATGATACATTTTTCATGGTAACAACAGATAACCACCGAAATTATGATGAATTATAATAGACTTCTCTCATGAAACATTGCATTCATTCAGTATTCATGAGTGATCGTACTAAAGCAGCAATAGAAAAAGAAACTTGATAAGGAATTAAAACAATAATTCAATTTAAATTACGCTTTCGCTTGTTTATGAATTCATACTTTAGTGATTCATTTCTTATGCTTAATTTCTCATAGTCTCTCCATCAAAGATATGTCAGTTCAGTATCAGGCGTAACATGCTCTAGCTTGTTTCCATAGTTTCTCTTATATTATGGCTCTATTCGTTCAGACTCGTAGATGTCTATATGGATGACCTTTTGTTGGATTTTTCTCTTGCTTCTTTGACAGTTTAGCTCTTTGCAGACTGAGGCGAACCGCAGAAACAAAGACAGGACATTAAAACCTAAGGTGTGACTTCCTGTGGAACATTCTCACAGTTTTAAGCACTAAAGGCCTAGTTCAGAATCAGAAAGTGCAACAAAAAACAATGGTTAATAAGATAATAATTGCAACGTCTATAGAGTCAAATATGGCATGCATAAATTAAGAATGTATTGATAAAATAAGGTAAAATAAACTTGGTCTCAGTATGTAGACAGATATTAGTTATTTGGTATTGTTATATTGTTGTATTGTTATATTGTTCGGAGCCTGCAGCTGCTCATGACACAGGCCTGTGGTGTGTGAGATTGTCACAATCACAAGCAGAGGGACGATTAGAAGCTTGAGAACTCACAGGAAGTACTTAGGATTCTTATTACTTTGTACATCATTTCAAAATAATGTGACTATATGCCAGAAGTTTTGAACTACCGTATTTTCCGGAGTATCAGTCGCACCTTTTTTCATAGTTTTGGCCGGGGTGCGACTTGTACTTATATTTAACTTACATACTTATACTTATACTCCGGAGCGACTTATATGTGATTTTATTTGTTATTTTCACACTTGCAACCACATTTCATACTCCAGTGCAACTTATATATGTTTTTTCTTCTCTATTATGCATTTTTTGGCTGGTGCAACTTATACTTCAGAAAATAAGGTATTGACTTATTGACCAAACTTTGATAATTTAGAGAATGTCGAATTTCTTGAAACACAAACTGTGCATTGGCCTATTATAAGTATTTAGCAGGCTATATTTTATTAATAGGACATAACTACTACTGTTGTTTTACTTTGTTTAAAAACATTGGGGGATTGTTTCAGACAAGTTTAAACCCAGCACTGCAGTGTTCTCTACTAGATTCTGCTGCCAGCTGGCGGCCACCAAGTGCTATCACACTATCACACTAGAGGGAATTCAAACAGGCCATATGAAGTTTATTCATTATTTCACAATTCATATCATTTTTTCAAATGTATTGATTTATTATTATTTTTTAAATAATTTAAATATATATTTCGAAGTGCAAGTTTATTTTTTGACCTGGCCAATTTGGACCTTTTAACGTGTCATTATGTATCTCTACATACAGGAAAAAAGGAGGGGGAAAAAATGAAATACCTTTTTTTGGACTTTTTACGGCCTTCTGCTGCCCTCTAGTGGAGTAAACACGGGGGTGAAAAAGAATGACACTTTTCCATCCTGAATTATTTTATATAAAAAAAATGAATACATCATGAGTCAAGTCACTTTGTATAAACTTTATTGGTCTTTCAATAACCCATATCCATACCAGATTGTCTACAACCTTACATAATTATCCATCCCATAAACCCGTCATACACATAACAAGAATGCATACAGACATTTCTTGTATCAGTGTTCATGGTTCAAACATAAGGCACTTTTTCTCCCTTTTAACATTTTAAAAACATTTGAAATAAAATAGTGCTATATTACTAATATGGACAGCATAGCATCTCAAGTCATGCCAAGTACTCCTGACTATCTATTACAGTTAAAGCCACTATTATCCAAAACAAAACTATACAGCTTTATTTTGGAAAAGACATGGTGTACAGCACTGTGCAAAAGTTTAAGTGAGGTCTGAAAACTTGGAGTGACTTACTAAATATAAAAAGTTTAAAGGGATAAACTAATACCAACAATACAGAATCATAATTGCGATATCAGACTTGTGCCATCTTGTGCCGGTTTGGGGACCACAGGATCTCATCTCTGTTTGCAGACGATGTTGTCCTGATGGCTCCATCAAACCCGGACCTGCAGCTGCACTGGGACGGTTTGCAGCCGAGTGTGAAGCGGCTGGGATGAGAATCAGCACCTCCAAATCCGAGGCCATGGTTCTCGACCGGAAAAAGGTGGCTTGCCCTCTTCAGGTGGGTGGGAGTCCTTGCCCCAAGTGGAGCAGTTCAAGTATCTCGGGGTCTTGTTCACGAGTGAGGGAAGGATGGAGCGTGAGATCGACAGGCGGATCGGTGCAGCGGCTGCAGTGATGCAGTCGCTGCATCGGACCGTTGTGGTAAAGAGGGAGCTGAGCCGAAAGGCAAAGCTCTCAATTTACCGGTCGGTCTACGTTCCTACCCTCACCTATGGTCATGAGCTTTGGGTAGTGACCGAAAGAACAAGATCGCGGATACAAGCGGTCGAAATGAGTTTCCTCCGCCGTGTGGCTGGGCGCTCCCTTAGAGATAAGGTGAGGAGCTCGGTCACACGGGGGGAGCTCGGAGTAGAGCCGCTGCTCCTCCACGTCGAGAGGAGCCAGCTGAGGTGGCTCGGGCATCTGTTCCGGATGCCTCCTGGGCGCCTCCCTCGGGAGGTGTTTCAGGCATGTCCCACCGGGAAGAGGCCCCGGGGAAGACCCAGGACACGCTGGAGAGACTATGTCTCTCGGCTGGCCTGGGAACGCCTCGGGATCCCCCCGGAGGAGTTAGAGGAAGTGTCTGGGGAGAAGGAAGTATGGGAGTCCCTGCTCAGACTGCTGCCCCCGTGACCCGGCCCCGGATAAAGCGGCAGAAGATGGATGGATGGGACTTGTGCCATGGCAGGGATCCATTCTTTTTTTGTGTACATTTTACATTGATATACCCATTTTCTTTTTCAAATAAAATCAGTTTGAAAACTTTTGCACAGTAACGTACTAAGAAAACACACAGTAAAAATAGAATATCTATTCATTTCATTCCGTACAATTTAACAGTGCTGAAGCATAAAACTAGTAAACATTAGCAGAGAGTTGCAGCCGTTTTACAAATGCTATTTCAGTCTCATAATATATTACAATAAAATGGATGTTACTAAATAAATAAAGCTCCCATTTCCACTTTTGTACAGATGTTGAAGATAGTAACGGAATTGGCCAGCAGGGGGCGCTTCCACATCAGATTACCACAGCCATGACAAGGCTTTTGCATAGCTATTCCCTCCTCTGGCCCCCTCTGTACTTTATACATTTAATAATGAACCGTGCGTGTGTGGCAGCCACGGAAAGCAGCTTGTCAAGTGCAGTCAGAAATGAATTCAAAGCACCGACCAGAGTCACCGAGGGGCAGAAGTAGTACGATACAGACATGACATCGTCACTAACATATTACATCAGGATGGAAACGTTTAAAGGGCTTTATATGTACATTAATGGCATCAGAATATAGCAGAAAAGTGGATTTACTTAAAATACAAATTATATGTCAAGTATAGGCATTGTGAAATATTGTTATCGTTGTTATAGTGTGAAATGTAAGTTGATTCTATATTGTTTTTTGTTAGATGTTGCAGCAAAGTTGATTTTAATTTGACCAGTTTTTGAAAATGTATGTGTGATTTATGGGTTTCACAATAATCAAGATGCAAAAAATATATTTCTAATCATTTTAAAAACTGCATATGATAATAATCCTTTTCATAATACTACAGAGATGTAACAATATATACAGTACATATGGAGCGTTTAATAACAGTAATTGCTCTATGAAACAGATCAAAGGATTATGCTTATGTTATCCCCACTGTTGATGTATTTTTGATTCTTTTGCGATATTACATCATTGCAAATATTGTTACATCCCTATTTCATACATATCCTGCTTTTGGTGTGAAACTATTTTCCAACAAAACATTGCATACAAAAATAAGTAACAGTCATCAACAAAATTGCTCCAAATAATTACAACAAAACGTGCGTTATAATCTATTCCGAGGCTGCTTCAAGTTATGTTAGATTCTGTATCTCTCCTCTCTTTCACAAACTATGATAACGCTTCTTAGATAAATAGTGTTTTGACATTCTTGCCCTGTTAAATATTTACAGAAGACGTTTTACAGGCTCTTTCCAGTCAGCAGAGTCTTCCTACACTCCCCTGTGGACTCCCCTGCCACTCCCCTAGCTGCATACCTGCACCGTGCACCAGCTTTTCGACCTCAAATAAACCTGGCATGAATTTGGAAATGCAGAGGGAAGGTGCCAAGGAAGGAAGCACGTAGGAGACAAGGGCTCTGATAAGGCTGCTAACGCTTTGCCCTTTGCTCCAACGGATTACAGCATCTCAAAAACAAGAAGCACGAAAAACAAACTCCACTCCTCCAGCGAAGACTCATCGCGAGCGCATAATTATCAAGCGCGCTGACCCAAAGCAGTGTTTTTACGGACTTCTTATATCGTCTTAGGAACTTCACGCTAAGGACACTAAAAAGAGAGGGAGAATTAAATGTGGAGAGATGGCAAGAGAAGAAGGGATCATATGCACAGTGGCAGAGCATGCCCCTCCCCCGCCATCACCGCTAAGTGCTGCAGAGAAGCAAGAGAAGGAAGGGATGTGTGTGTGTGTGTGTGTGTGTGTGTGAGCAGCAGCAAGCATGTGAGGAAGGGAGAGAGAGAGAGAGAAGAGGGAGAAAGAAAGAGAATAGAAAGGAGAAAGTGGGAGAGAGGAAGAGAGAGGGGAGAAAAATAACGAGAAAAGAGAGAGAATGGAGAAAGAGGAGCGAGAGGGTGGAAGAAGGGGGGAAGGAAGAGAGCTAGAGAGGGAGAGAGAGGGAGTAAGAGAATAGAAAGGGAGAAGAGGGAGAAAAAGGGGGAGTCGTTGCGGGAGAGACAGAGAGAAGAGAATGATCGGGGACAGAGGGATGGAGGAAGAAGAGAGAGAAAGAGGAGAGGTAGAATAGGAGGAGAGGATCGGGAGGAATGTAAGAAGAAGAAAGAGAGAAAGCGCAGGAAGAGAGCGAGAAAAAAAAAGAGGAAGAGAGCGAGGGAGAGAAAAGATTTAGAGAGGGCTGGGGCGCGAGAAGAGAGGCTGAGAGCGAGCATGAGAAGTGAGAAAGCGAAACAGAGAGAGTGAGGAGAGAAAAGAAAGAGAGAGTGAGTGAGAAAAGAAAGGGAGAGGTGACGAGGAGAAGAAACAGAGAGAGAGAGAGAGAGAAGCGATAAAAGGAGCGGGGTTGTGAGTGCGAGTGGATCCTACACATTGGACGCAGATGAAAGAAAAGAATAATGGACCAGAAGGGAAGAGTGTAACCTCAGCTGGTCAATCAACCACAGGGGGAAAAGAAAAGAAAAAAAAAAAACAGTCAATGGGTTATATATTCTCGGCTTCAAATCTGGAGCGCTAACTCACTCAGCCTCATAAATTTACACCGCCGTATGCAAAATTAATACTTCCTTTCCCCATGACAAAATCTGTTTAGTCAAAGACGGGATTTTAGGGCCACGCTTTTACTACGAAAGCGCTCTATTGTGAGAACTAAATCGAAATATGACGTTATTGCAGTATTGATAGCTGTGTGATTTTATAGCTCTGTTAAAAAATGTATTAATGTTGGTAATATTGCACGCTTTTGTCGTGTTAGATCGGGTTAAGGACGCGGCTGTCACTGGGACATACACACAAACAAATGCAGGCTTATGTAAAAGTGTAGCCCGTGCGCCTTAAACCCTATGATTACGGATCCATCAACCTCTAATCCGCATCAAATCTCTCCAAAGAAAGCTGCATGTTATCCTGCCAGCACAGAGGGGGCGTGGCTTGATGTGTACCAGGGGCGTGGCTTGTGCGGAGAGAAGGTGTGGCTTGACAGTGAGGGTCCCCCGTTCGCCCGTTCGCCCCGACGACACCGGCTTCCCAGGTACAAAACTGACAGCGCTTCCGTTCACGTGTGCGGCGATGGGGTCCGACAGCGCTGTGCCCAGTGGCTCTCTGGCGGGCCCCGGGGCCATTACGCCCTCTCACGCTCGTGTGCTGAGTTCTGTGCTCGTGGGACCAGCCCGCAGCCAGAGACAACATCCTTTAACCCTGAACGAGAGGTCGAGAGACGGAGCGTTTGAGAAGATAGCATGAGGAAGTAGAAAAATATAAAGTTCTCAGGAGGCGGTTTCAAACGTCTTTGGCACTTTAGAATATGAACAAAGAGACTCGCGTATAAAAGGCAGAATCGAGGGATGAGAATCTAAAATGGATAAGTGACAATTTGAGCACAAGTGCTTAAAATGCACTGCCAAAATATTATTTACAACACATTTTTAGTCAATTGGAACCGGCACACTTTCATTGCTTTGCCTGGAATGTTCCGCAGTATGGTATTAAACCCATCTATATCCATGGAAACAGGTAGAATAGAGAGCGAGGGTAAGACAAGGGAGTGAGGAAGAGAGAAAGGAGAGAAATAGAATGGAGTAGGGAGACAGGGAGAAGCAAGGGGGAAAGTAAGAGAGCTAAAGAGGGAGTAAGAAAGTAGTAAGAGAGTAGAAGAGGGAGAAAGAAGGGAGTGAGTGATATCGAGAGGAGAGAAAGGTCAGGGGCAGAGGGATGGAGGGAGAGAGAGAAAGAAGAGAGGGAGAAGAGAGAAACAGGAGAAATGTAGAAGTGAGTGAGGGAGAGAGAGACAAAAGTTGGACAGAGAGGGATGGGATGTGAGAAGAGGCTGAGAGCGAGCGTGAGAGGGGTAAGAAAGCGAAACCGATATCCATGGAGACAAGAAAGTGACATCACGAGGCCAAGTTTCAGGTTTTATCTAGGTTTTTAGAACCATAAAAACAATCGACTAAAGATGGAGACGTTTAATGCCATATGGTGAAACATTCCAGGCAAAGCAAGGACGTTTCTACGGAGACAATCCTCCATCATAAAAGTTACGTAGCGCAGCTTTAACGCTTTAGTCTTGTACTTGTTTTTTCTAGTCGCAAGGACACAAAAACAGCACTGGTCGGCCCACTTTTTAATCAGGTACCGTAATTTCCGCACTATAAGGCGCACTTAAAAGCCTTTCATTTTCTCAAAAAACGACAGTGCGCCTTATAATCCAGTGCGCCTTATATATGGATTCATTCTGGTTGTGCTTACTGACCCCGAAGCGATTTTAAAAAATGATCGAAAACAGACCATTAATTGACAGTGCGCCTTATAGTGCGGAAAATACGGTATTTGATTCAGAAAGCAAATATGTGGTTGTGCTTTTGAGAAATAGCTTAGTCTCACCTCCAACATAGAATCTCGACCCTCAAAACTATAACGATCATTAAAGCTACGGAAACGCCCCACATCCTATCCACATACGAGTCTGGCGATCCCCGGGTGCACCTGCGCCTGGAGCGGCCCGTACGCCACCGGCTCCCCGTCCACGGCGATCACTCCCTGCGGCGTCAGCGGCTCCAGCCTGAACGCTCTCACCTTTTCGTACATCAAATACGGACAGCCGCAATCCAGGTGCGCCCCTTTCTCCATGGCCAAGAACAGCCGGAGAAGGGCGGGGCGCGAGATCCCGCCGGTCACGTAGAACAAATGAATGACGCCGTCGTCCGACACGGCTGCGGGCGCGGTCCACAGGTCTTCGGCCAGGTGCGATTGGGTCATGGCCAAAACCAGTACGAAGTCTTCCTCTTTGACGACGGCCCAACTTTCTGGGACCGGCTGATACAAACTAGGAAGCAAGGAGTCCAGCAATAGCACTTTGGTATTGCTGTCGTTTTGGGTTTCAACGGAAGTCTTGCTCATTGTGTTTCGATTCGTGTTGGTGCTGCTACAACGCAACAGAGAATTCTGGTTTGGAGATTTGGGAATCAGACGGCAAGGAAGAGATGAGCAAAGCGACGGAGGTGGAGAAGTTGAATTCCCTTTTTGGTTCTTGGAGGTTTCGTCAAAAGGTAGGTACGCTAGCCTACCCTGGTAAACTCGTAAGGTGGCGAGGCGGACCAATGTGCCCATTAAAAAGCGGATGGCTCCAACGTGGCGGTACTTTTCGCTTTCCATGTCCACGTCGGCGACGAAGCCCCAGGCGATGGAGAGGAAGGAGAAGAGGCGCTGTCTGGAGGAGAGGTGGATGGAGACCAGGTCCAAGGGGCCCACCAGGCCTTTGCACAGCATGAAGCCGCAGCTCAGGAGAAGCTCCTCGTTCCACGCTGGTGGGGCCCTGGTGAGGAAAGGACACAAACTAAAGTCAGAAAAGAGTCAGAATGGTGAGAAAGAGTGCTGAGATGAGATGAGCGATAATAAGTAGAGGTGCACATTTGTGGTGAAGGGTCCACCACCTACTCTTACCCAAGGAGATGTCACTGATCTGCCAAGACATTTCCATAGAATTGCATTTCATCAATCACTTTTCGACCCTCACAACCCTCTGGCTACTTAAACAATAGCCATTAGTTTTATGCTAATATGACACTATTTGATGAAGCAGGAGGCGTTTCTGTGTGGCACATTTCTGAGAGGAGTTTACAATTTTTCTCTTGCTGTGTTTACATGTTCACCCTGTGTTTACCTCCCGCTGTTAAATCTACAGCTAGGTACTCCTGACCATGAATACAGCTCTGAAGATCTGAGGAGGAGTCCCATGATGCCGCATTTCTTGTCCTTGTTATTTGTGTATTTCGGTAAACACTACTTAGCATACTGTAATATTAAGCACACAGGGCATAAGATTTGCAACACATTTACATATTGTTTATTGAGGCAGGGATAACTGAGGCGCGGAGAGCAAGAGGGCAGAACTAAAATGACACAACTAAGAAGCACTGCATGAGCTAAAACTTACTAATTGTTGGTGGTATCTAATTCAGGCATTTTAGAACTTAATATTTCTCTCATGGGGGAGGAGAAGAATATAATAGGCACGGTGGGTATCACAGCACAACTTCCTCCATTACGCCACTCAGCAACTCTCAAATGGAACAGAACTCTCACATTGTGCTTATTACGCCCTCTGCTGGCTTTGATTGAGTGTGGATGAAGTATAAAAGCAATCTGAGTGAATTCAACACATCAAAACTCCACATGTGTTTTTGAAGAACCCAAAAACATATCACAAAAAAGGCAACTCAAATGTTTCTGTTGTTGTACCTCAGACCCGCCAGCAGAGGGACAACACTTGACTCTTCTAGTGCCAAAGCAGCACCGTCTGTGGACCATGATCACTTTTAATGTGCTGACTTTCTACAGCTATTACAACATTCCTGTGAGAGCTAATAGCTGCCCAAAATGACCCAGCAGTCTGCTCCGCGGCCCCTCCTCGCTCCCTCCTGACAACCAATGTGCCCGGTCAGCCCGTGCGATAATTACAGCCAACGAGGGACAATTTGTCTTCCTCAAGGTTTAAACTTAGGCCTGCGCCGTTAGCCGTCTGCATTTAAATAGCTGCTAATGGGGAAGCTCACTGTGAATAGTGGTGGACGGAGGCGGCCAGGGCGTTGCCGGAGCCACCTGGGAGGATGCCGAGGGGGGTCTGGATGGCCTGCTGCCAGTCCTCACGGTCCATCAGCCCATTTATCACCTGCACAGAGAAAATATAATGCAGTTAGTGCTTGGCAAACATTTATTTTGGATCTGCATAGATAGTAAGAAAGTGTAATGATTAATATAGAAGTATGAGGAAGACATTAATGGTCACTGCTACTTTTACTATATATTTTTTCTTGTACTACACCTATTACCTGGCTTTTGACAGGGCCAACAAGTCATTTGAAGTAGTTTTTTTTCATTTATTTATCTATTATTGCACTGTGAATAATGTGTTTCTCTTCTAAACAACTGATAATAATACATATACAGTTACATTGCATACAGTATAAACCTGCAACAAAATGTATTATATTACACAACATATTACATTCGTTCATCATTTGTACTGCATGTATTAATCTCTTCTTACTAATAGTGTGCAGTTTGATGTCTAAATTGTGTGACCAAATACCTCCATGAATGCTTTTGATTTGAAAAAAGTACAGAAATGGGTCAAGTTACTTCCCAATACAGCTGGCATATCTTTTACATTTTTTATTCTGCAGGGCTAACACCATTAGTGGTTTCAATGGGGGTGGGAAATATGGCAAAAAATACAAAAACAAAATTATTATTATTAACTTAAGCTCTACTTTTTCTCACTTACACAATGACTCCTAGGCTGATCCATAGGAGTGGGAGGAGAGAGAAGTAGAGGATATGTGCATAAAGCTGCACTAAATCCATCATCTCTCCAAACAGGCAGCTCACCTCAATGTCCTATCACTATTTAACACCCCTAATTTGTTTCAATACTACTTTCATAACCTGTAGCCTCTTGTCTGTAGGTCTTTTTCACCTAGTTCCGGTGAAGAAGAGAGTGCGGAACTTCGTTGACAGTTCTACGATCGTATCCTGTGAGCAATTAGCCAAGACTTGTTAAAATAAATCAATATCCGAAGATCGCGTGCGGCTATACGCGGCGTGGCTCACCTCAAACAAGAGCCCGTCTCCTGACATGATGACCAGGGCGTCCCACTGCGTCAGGTCGGCCTTCATCACCAGCTCCCGCGCATGGTTCTTCTTCTCTGTACAAACACATAAAACAACATAAAATGGGATACTAAAACTGTCCAAGGGCTATAGCGGCAGACTTGTTGACATCTTAAAACGGACAGCTCGATCAAGGACAGTGGACGAGACCTTATCTGGTTCCTCCTGGGCAGGGTAATGCAGATTAGGCCAAAAAGGGGATTCAATTTCCCTTATCGGACGAGACATATCGCATTAGACCGTCCAGCGGCCACTCAACAGCTCCAAGGCAGCTTAGCCCCCCGTGCTAACATCTGGTGCTCACAAATATTAGCGCGTGTGGATGTGTGTGTCGGGTGATATGCTGGTTGTTTATCCTGTGTTATTGGCAGCGTGCTACAGCTACCTCGAGCCAGTCTCAGCGGAGTACCCGGTTTTAAAAGCTCCGCTCTTGCCAGCTGTGACTCTGCAGAACACAGAGATATTTTATGTTATCCATCCATTTTCTACCGCTTGTTCCCTTTCGGGGTCGCGGGTGACTGGAGCCTATCCCAGTGACTTCGGGCCTTAGGCGGGGTACACCCTGGCCTGGCCCGGCCAACACAGAGACATAGACATTACAGACAGTTCACGCTCACATTCATTCACTAGGGCCAATTTTTAGAGTCACCAATTTTACCTAACACATGCATGTCTTTGGACGGTGGGAATCGAACCCATGATCTCCTTCTTGGGAGGCAAGAGCGCTAACCGCCTTTGCCACCGTGCACCCTATTCTATGTTATATATAAATTATGTTATATAAAAGCTATTGAGGCAGAAAACAACACACACACATTTTAAAAATACAACTGAACAAATATGGTAGACAGCATATAAATAACCAGTAATATTAAGAATGAAATGATACAAAAGAGTACAAAGGGTTGTTTTGACTGAGAAACTGTCCAAAACTAAAATAAACAAATTTGGAATGACTGAGAATGATTCCAATATATGTTTTCAAACTACACCACATATTCTGCATATTTATTTTATATTTGTATAGTCCCCACCTCAATTAAAGAAAACAATATTTAATTTTTTTTCTTCATTATTTTACATGTTTGTCACAATACTGATTCAAAGCGACTTAGTAACAGAAACAGATCAATTGACTTCCTGGTCAAAACTGCAGATTCGATAAGCTCCGCCTCTTCATAATGGCCTTTCACCGGAAATGTACATATTTTTATGGTAGAAAAATGTCATAGTTTTCAAAGACATGCAAAGTTGGACACGTTGTTGTTACTATCACATTTGAATAACTTGGTGATAGAGATTTAAAGTAAAGTCACAATTGCACCTGTTCTTAATGTTTAAGCGTTTGATTTTTGTTTGCATTATTGTGTTTGTTTTGTCCATTGTATGTGGACAGGGCATTCATGTGTCCGGGCATTGAGCTTTCCTTGTATAAATAAAGGTAACATAGATTGCAAGACCACAGGACAATACAGGATTACTCAAACATGCATAAAAATAAAAAGCATAAAAATCTTGTAATGGCACAAAAACACATTTAAATGATTTAACCAGGGGTGTCCAAACTTTTTTCACAGAGGGCCACATTTTGAAACGTATACGGAGCAGAGGGCTACAAACAACCTGACAATGTCAAATTTGTCGAATGACAAAGTGAATCATTCAGAATTTTGCAGTGGACATAGTTTCGATGATCCTCCACACCTTTAATAAGACTCAAAATGGTGGAATTTTTCCAATTGTACTGTAAAAAGTACTACTTTGTGTTGTTTGGACCAACTTAGCAGGAATCCGGAGGGCCAACAAAAATTGGTCTACGGGCCGCATTTGGCCCTCGGGCTGTAATTTGGACATGCCTGGATTAAACAGTAACACGTTCTTATATCATCTAAGCGTAGGAACAAACTGAATGTATAATTCAGGCTTTGGTCCAGAACACTGTGAATATGGAACAAAGCCAGCAACGCAACCAACCGCACAGAGACACTTTATAACTCCATCCACTCCGCAGAGACAGCCCGGTTTCCTTGCTTAAACTAAAGTATCGATTCATTGCCTCTGAGTAATGACCAAACTCTTCCGCGTACAATGTGTGTTCACCCTCTGCCTCTTCTCCCGGCGCCAACGAGGAGGACTGAGGAGACTCGGCTGGAGGCTGGCAGACAGGGGCAGAGGGCTGACACAGCGCTTGGCAGCCTGTCAGGGAGAGGGGAGAGGGGAGAGAGAGGAGGAGAGGGGAGAGAGAGGAGAGGGGAGAGAGAGGAGAGGAGGAGAGGGGAGAGAGAGAGAGGAGGAGAGGGGAGAGAGAGGAGAAGAGGAGAGGGGAGAGGGGAGAGAGAGGAGGAGAGGGGAGAGAGAGGAGAGGGGAGAGAGAGGAGAGGGGAGAGAGAGGAGAGGAGGAGAGGGGAGAGAGAGGAGGAGAGGGGAGAGAGAGGAGGAGAGGGGAGAGAGAGGAGGAGAGGGGAGAGAGAGGAGGAGAGGGGAGAGAGAGGAGAAGAGGAGAGGGGAGAGGGGAGAGAGAGGAGGAGGCACTACCAGTTCCAGGAGAGGTTATACTTCCATATTCAAACTGTCCGTGCCAAAAGAGACTGGGGTCGTGAACAGGGCCAGAGGGAATGAGCAGCATGAGTTTATGAAGAGTTCTGACAGTTTGTAGTAAAAGTACAGTGTTGTGAAGGAACTGAATATGTGTACCGAAAATACATACCTAGAATACTGTAATCAAGAGGAATTAATTGTGGTATTTAATGATGAAATATTAGGCTTTGAACTGCACTTATTTTGTGAGCTCTTATAAATGCACAACAACAACAAAAATAAAAAAGCTGTTTTAATCCTATGTGATGTTAGTTTTTACACTATGCAACTCAAGGTGAAAGTATTTTAAGTATTCGGAATAAAATACTCCGATAAGGCCAAATAACATTACAAAATATGGTACATTTTAATGCAGATATTCAGTATTTTGTAAAAAAAAATTACAAGTATTCTCCCCAAACCTGTAGAAGTAATAGTAGAAGCAACAGGTTAGTAAATATAAAAAGCAAAGCACTTTCTATTAGGTCTTCAAGATGAATCTGTTTCAGAATTTGCATTGACTATTTCTGTAGTACTGCAGTACATGCTGGGGCTCTTTTCTTGTTTTATCACAGACAATACCATTTGTAAGAGGATTTGGGCAGAGGGATTAAAGTTTATTTTTACAGTATGCCTTTTTGAGCCTTTTAAGATACTGAACTTGAACTACACATAGTACTTGACGCGATGGTTGACAGTTGCTACACTCTGGTAAAAGTCTCAAAGTCTCCTTGAGAGCTGTGCTGCTTTCTAGTGAGGTCACTCAGGGTGAGGCACTACACTGGAGGCTTCATACAGTATGTAGAAGGTACACGCTAACACGCTAACACATAGCACCTGCACTGGCTCTCGTCCGTCCCCATCTCTATACACTGCAAAATATAACATCAGACAGTCAGCATTCACATCATTTAACTTGTTCCGTTATTTTTATTTTTACATGTTTATCTTACATATCTTATCTTATTCATTGTTTTTTTTTTATTTATTTTTACATGTTTATCTTACATTCATTGTTTTTTTTTTACATGTTTATCTTACATTGATTATTTTTTTTTACATGTTTATCTTACATTGATTATTTTTTTTTACATGTTTATCTTACTATTTTTTTTTTTTACATATGTTTATCGTAAATACATTTTTTTTTTTTTTACATGTTTATCTTACTTTTTTTTTTTTTTTTACATGTTTATCTTACATTAATTGATTTATTTTTTTTTTTAACCAGCCAAGTTAGTTTAGTTTGTTGTTTTATAATATTTTGAATGGTTTCAATATTATTATTAATAACAATAATAATTTGTCAGGACAAACTTTAAAACAAATTCAAAAATATAAACTAAATTAATCCAAACTAAAATGACTCTTACTGTTGATATACTGAATCAAAATGTTGTTTTTGATGTAGACATGAATGTTTTTGCAGTGTAAATGTGTGCATGTGTTTGTGCTGGAGCCAAATGTTCTGTCCCTGATAATCCACGAGGCCATCTCTAACCCCTGTGCCATATCGGCCCATAAGACCTCTGGTGACCTACATCATTTTTCCATTCCCTCCGTTCTCCTGTCGACAAGGGAGCTAGCCAGCAGTAATTATTTTGTCTTTGTTCTTCCTGCGCCTGACCTTTCCAACGAAGCACTTTTTGAAATAAACTCTATATCCACCTTTTACTGTTGCTGTCTGCTTGTGTCCCACTCAAAGCCGAGGCCAAACCACCAGCGGAGAAGTTCACCCTGCCACATGGTGTATTGTCACGGTGACAGAGAGAGAGGAGGTTATGAAGGTTACATTGCATAACTTTGTCATTGAAGATGTAGTTTACTCCTTCTGACTGGGATCATGAGGCTGCTCAGATGGATAAAACTGAGACATTTTAAACTGCTGTGGTCCAAATGTATTGCTCATTTACCCAATTGTAGGATATGTGGATGTCCTCCCCCTGTTGCCATGGTGACAGGAATACGGGCTGTTATCTACTGCCCGTGTGGAGTTTTACGGCCCCCAAAAGAAAGAGGACGTGAAAGCGACAACAGAGACGCTCTGAACTTTGAAAATAACTTTTCATCAAATGACTCCTTTTGGATTACAGAGAGTAACGATCTCTCCAAGACAAGGCCCTTGGACCCCACGCAGGCCCTTGGACTCCACGCAGGCCCTTGGACTCCACGCAGGCCCTTGGACCCCACGCAGGCCCGTCTCCTCAGGATCACAGCTTCTGGTTCCGTTCGTATGAATGCACTTCACAGGCTGAATTTCATCTTAGACTTAACTCTAACACACACCTAGATAGATCTAGAACCATCATGTCTAGTGTTTTCCATCTGTTATCGCGTCATTTGCATATTCCTAATTCATATTTATCTGTTCAATTATTTGGTCATTAAATCTTCATAACCCACATTTGGTAAAGTGTTCCTTCATTTCCAGAAAAGGGGTCAATGTCACGGTTACGTTCTCAAACCTTTAGATCAACGAGCAAATTAATTTCTAATTAATTAATTAATTAATCTGATTATAGAGTTGTTAAATTGCCGATTATCCGGCTGGTGCCCCATTCTACTCTTAAAAATACGATTAAAACTTACCCACACTTAGACAGTGTGTCATGTTTGAATTCTTGAACAATTCTTTAATCAATATCAAACCTGAATGCCCTGCCCCCTTCACAGGTGGGTGGACATTCATAACCTTACAGTACTTGTACTTTATGTTACCCTACACAATGGACCCCAAGCATCCTGAGTATTCACTACAATGAGCTTCTAAGAACTTTTCAGAGACCATCACAGTAAAGCTAGCATTAACACCCTAACAACACATTCCCTGCTTCTCTGAGAATAAAACGTTCTATAATTAGATGCAGAAACTGATTTTACTTAATTATATGAGACAACTTGTTTAAATATGGGCAAGAGACCTCCAGAAATCTACCTTTGTTGTCACAAACCAGGCTCAGAGCAAGACAATTGCATAAAAAGATTTAATAAAACAAGTGTGAAGAAATCAAAATACAAGTGGACCAAGCATGAGGACTATGGCGAAGTTTAGATCACATTAGCCGTGTCTTAAACTTCACACGGACACTGCAGGCTGTGACTGGATATGGATTTATTATGAAGCACAACACAGGCTCGACAGTGACCGTGGTACCGTGGTTTCTTCATCTGTTCCGTTCTGTTTACCGGTAAGACAATACACAGTGCTTTGTTTAAACATGGAGGACTAAAATTAAAACGTTCTGTTTGTGCAGGGAGCAGTTGTGCAAACTGTCAGGTGTCTGTAAACTGTCAGGTGTCTGCACTGTTTGTTTTTGTGTTGTGTTAGCTCATTGACGCAGATATCTAAATCCTGTCTAAATCAAAATTTTGAAAACTTTATTCTCTTGGTTTCTCTAGTACTTCTTGAACCTTTTTGCAGATTAAGGCACTGGCCACACAGGTTCAGTTGTGATTGTAGAAGTTCCTATTTTAAACCAATAAGGGATAAAGAGAACATTAAGTGTGGGCAAAATAAAACTGTCCCATTATACAAATGCTTAAACACATTAGATTAACATTAAAAAAGATGGCCACATACTGGCCAATTTGGTCAGGAAACTCCTTTGGGTCAGGGACTACTCGTACAGCTGTGATGTTTGTAAGAAGGCATTTGCTTTTCTGTACAACTGTGACCAGTGTGGTAAAGGATTTATTATCTCAGTCGCCTTGATCGTCATATAAGAATCCACACTGGAGCGAGGCAATATGGGTGTGACCAGTGTGAAAAATTATGGCTCAGAGCATTCTGACCTCAAAATACACAAGTATACAGTATACTCTCCAAATCCACACTAGAGTCTACACTGGAGTAAAGCTGTGAAGTCTGCGAGAAGACATATTCCAATTACAATTAATTACAATTAAACTCTCTAGTACCACATAGGAGAGTCCAGACTGGACAGAAACTAGGGCTGGGTATTGCCAAGACCCTCGCGATACGATACGTATCCCGATACAGGGGTCGCAATACGATACGTATCCTGATACTTGTATGTCCCGATACAATACTTTTTTGAAAACAGGGTCTTAAAGTTTACCAAATGGGCATTTGTTTTATTCCGGATAAGAAAATGCATGCATTTTCATGTTTATCCACAAAGCTTATGCAAAGAACACATTCAAGTAAAGTTGCCAAACAATTGGCAAGGTCTGTGTAATGTGTGTGATGTGTGGGAGTGTGTTGACCCTCTGTTTGTGTCTTTTTGTTGTTTTGGTCTTAAAATCCCGTTTCTTCGGGTCGGGCTCGCTAAGCTAAGTAGCGCTAGCGCGGAAGTGGCCGCGGCTAACGCTAAGCTAACAGGCGCTCAGCGGAGCCCTGTTGGATAGTTGTATTGTTTAACCGCTCGGTTTTATTGTTTAACCGTTCGGTTTATGTAGTGTAGAGTAGGAACGATGTGCGTGATGTTGGTGTCAGGTTTGTGTCCGTTTTTTTGCCTCCGGTTCGGCTGTTGTGGTGGCCTCGGGGTTGTGTTAGCTCCGGGGCTAAAATGGCGGTCTCGGGGCTAAGTTAGCTCCGGGGCTGCGTTGAATTTGTATAAAATAAAGGGGTGAAAGGAATGAAATCAATGAAAAAGGAAATCAAATAGAATGGAAAAGGGAGGCGTGTAAGAGCGAAAAGCTCTTCTTCAGGCCTGTGTACACGCTGGTGCACGGTGTGTGTCTGTCCCTCTACAGGAGGGAGCTTCTAAACGGCCGCCCGGACAATTTTTAATAAATTAACGTTATTGAAAAGTATCGATACGGCGACTCCGATACGGAGCCTGTGACGATATATCACCGATATTTTGAACACAGCCCTAACAGAAACCCTACAGATGTGACCAGTGTGAGAAAATGTTCTCTACATCTGGAAGACACATGAGAATTCACACTGGTAAAAAACTGCACGAGTGAGGCCAGTGTGAGACAACCCTCAAGCCACTACATGTTAAAAACTTCCAGAGCAGAGAAAAAAGCTGGAGCTCTGACCAGTGTGGGAGGACAGCGCTCCGTAGTCCGTGCACATAATTTTTTTCGTATTTCTAACTTATTTTCAAACATTTAATATTGCTTCCTAATAATCAAAACATACCTGGCATTGTATTTTGTTTTATTTTCTGCTTGCTGAGAAAATTTCAATAAAATAAAATAAAAATATTGTAATAGGAAGTATCTTATTCATTAAGGCCATGAACGGTTATGTGAAAATAGGATATTTCACACTTAAGGTGACAATTGACCAGAGGAACAACTAGTGTTAGTTTTAACATAAATAAAATAACACAAGGGCAAAAATCAAGACAAAGGTTTTATGCTTTAGTGTTGTCTGTTCACAGCCCAGTGTGATGCAGCAGCTCACAGACAGACAGACAGACAGACAGGGGCGGAGCACAGGGAGGCAGCAGAGGGAACTACTGATGCAGGATTTATATCGGATACGGAAGTGTAATGCAGCATGTGTACAACACAGATTAACCATATCTATGTTACAAGTTTAGAATAAATAATGGCCCAATTTGAATTTGCAAGAAGTAACCAATTATAACAACAATTATAATGAAGGACTAAATGACAGAATGTACTACAGTAAAAGTTGCTACAAAATCTATTTCTGAATATGTAAATTCTATCCAGGGAGCCAAAAGAGTTGGACTGTAATAAAACACATACTTTTACAGCTTAAAATGCAGAAAACGTCATCAATGTCCCCCCTGTCTACAATCTCTTTGTTTAAGCAAACTTTTGTCTGTTAATGCTGGAGCGAGAGAGTGAGTGAAAGAGGAGGGATGCGAAGGGGAAGGGGCAAACTCCAAGTTCATTGATCTACAATTCATTTGTGAACTCCTAAAAAGCCGTATTGCTCAGGTGAGGCTCCTAGATCTACATGTTGTCACCAGTAGTTTAGTACTTACAGGAACAATTTCAGACCAAATTGAAACTATATTTAATTCAATTGTGCTGCATTTGAATGAGCAGCCTTTTAAATGGAGATGGAGCAGGCGTTGACCAGCACATCCACTTCTGTATATTACACCTTCCTTTTAGTACTGTGGACTACACCAAGTTATGTACATTTTCCAACCATTGTGAAGTGATCCACTGAAGAAAATAACATATAACAATTAATTTCTCTATTTCTCTACAATTGTCTTTCTCTCTCTGTTCTCTCTCAGTGGTTCTCAAAGGTTTTCAGCTCTGGGGCATGCACTCCTGAACAAACTCCTCCTGAGGCAAGGCACCCCTGTGTTTTACATTCAATTTCACTTTATAGGCTCCCCTTTTGTGGTGTCCCTTGTGTGATAAATTACATATTACAAAGCAGGCATGAAAGTTGTTTTGAGTTCTACTTTTAAAGTATTTATTTTTTAATAAACTAGCCCAGTTAATTTTGATTACATCTAAATCTTGTGTAAGTTGTAAATCACATACAGAATTTAATTTAACTGCTGTTTTATCTCATTATTTTTCATCTAGAATTTTGCCAACCAAGCAATTTAAAAAAAAATGTCAACGATTAAGAATACAGCAGGTCGTATTTCGTGGTCCCTGGGTAGTTTTACATTAAAAACGTTTCATTTTCCTCTGAGGGAAAGACACGACTTTACATCTCAATAGATTCCATGCTGAAGTTACTGTTTATTCACTTTCCCCTGTACTCTACACAATAAGAAAGTGAGGTGTGAACATGTTTCATAACAAACCTCGATTTTACAATTTTTCACATTGTCAATTATTAAGAATCGCCCAACCCTAACACAAACCTCAGCTGAAACAATAAATACATGTTTTTCACTTGTTTAGTAATTTTACATTTTTATTCTTTGGATTTAGATTTTTGTTACGATTCACACCAGAAAAGAAAAAAGGAATATCTACCGTACATTTCTGTGAGGTTCTCCACAATATAGCAATAACTATCGTACCGTGAAATTAATATTTTGACAATATTGTACCATGGGATTTGCATATTGTTACATCTTTACTTACCACACACTTATAGTTCCCTTTAAAATGTTTTACATAAAAGTCATTGTAAGTCTGACCTCTCCAAACCACATAATTTTACCACCACAGAAATTGCAGGGTCGACCTGTCAATCAAAAAGCCCCAAAGCCAATTATAGTGAACCATTTCGATCATATTGCACAACCCTAAATCCGCGATGGCGTGAGAGACAGTTGAAACGCGTGTTCAGTGTGTCGGAGCCCGCGTGCTGCCGTGTGAGTGTCAGTGTGCAGCTGAACACGTGGCACGCTCATTTCAGATGGCACAAATAATGCATAATAACCACAGATAGCTCACTGCAGATGGGGTGGCAGCGTGACCTACTTCTCCAGAGCCCTACAGCCGTTGGTTTAAGCTCCCGTATGCCGGGGTCAAGGTTACCTCACTCACTGCAACTACTCACGTCACAAAGTCAAATTTTAATATTGAAATTATTGTGGGACAGTGATTTCAGTGTTTGTCAGATCATATTTCAGTATTGTTTTGTCAATTCTCAAGGACACATGTAGAATGTGAACTTATAATTACATGATTATTAAAACACAAATTGCAAATTGTGTTATTATTGTCAGGAATTAAGTCAAGTATGATCAAGAAGCATTATATTGTACATTAAATTAGGCATTTTAATTAGGTAAAACTCTCATTCTACCTTTTACAACTTGGTGATTAAACCAGAAAATAATCATCTTCATTTAAATTGTAAATTGCAGTACAAACTCACAAAAAAGTAGTGCATTATCATTTTAAGCCAAATTCAGTAAATATTTTAAGTGTGTGGTAAGTAAAGATGTAACAATATGCAAATCCCATGGTACAATATTGTCAAAATATTAATTTCACGGTACGATAGTTATTGCTATATTGTGGAGAACCTCACAGAAATGTACGGTAGATATTCCTTTTTTCTTTTCTGGTGTGAATCGTAACAAAAATCTAAATCCAAAGAATAAAAATGTAAAATTACTAAACAAAACAATGCATTTTAGCAAAGAATCTTATCATTCTCTATATTGTTACAGCCCACAATATTATTACAAGACGATGTCACGATGTTTCAGTTATTGTTGCATCCCTTGTAGTGAGTAGGCCGTCAAACACCTTTAAATTTGCCCCTAAAACGCTCCCCAACCTTCCATCGTGTGGAAATATCTGCAAAAACGGCTTATACTGACCTGTGATGACCAGTTCGTAGGGGACGGACGCCTCGGTCAGCATGCCCTGCACGTGGCCAGAGAAGAGCTGGAGAGCCTGGCCACGCCCACTGTTAGGGTTCACCAGGATCATCACCCGACATGGACGCCGCACCTCTGTGTACACCACCCCTGCAGCAGAAGAGGAGGAGAGGGGAATGAGGTAAAGTCATGCACCACTAAATATGATGTATCTTCTAAAGCTGCATTCACGCCATGGATCTACATGTAATATGAACTGGATAAAAGACTCAGAATCAATGCATACAGCACAAAATGTTGTTAATCTGAGGTGTTAGATGACCAACAAGCTCCTCTGTTTCATATACTTCACGGAAACGAATGAATCTGATTGCACGTTACCGTCTGAGTTTGGCTCATGGCTCAACAAAAGGAGTGCTGACCAAAATACTCTGGTGTATTCTGGGTCCCAAGCCAAGATTTTAGAGGATTTTTTCATGATATAAACTTCCGTCATCCTCAAAGCGCCTAAATGTTAGCTTTGTAAGATCTAGCCTCGCTCTGGGCCCACGCTAGCGCCACTCTAGCCGCAATGACTGGTCAGAACTGATCACGTTAACTGTCGACTCACAGGGTGCTGGTCCATAATGAGGAAGAAAATGTGGAACATCTTTTTGGCATAATGTTCCAGTGAGCACAAGCCAGTGAAACCAATACGGCGCCGTCTTTGATTCGTCTTCCAGATCCTTCAATAGTTCCATAGGTCCACAGTAAACACCACATCATAACTGGGACTAAACTGGTGCTGATCTCGGCGCTAAAGCTGAAATAGATCAGAACCACAACTAGAAAGACTCAAACAATTCTCCTAAGTATCTATGGTCCTATGGTAAACTGACTTTTTTTGTTTTATATAATCAGCTACTGTGTGTTTTTAAATCAGTATATTTTACCCAATCTGTTCTTATCATCAACAGTACAGTGCAATATTACAATACAATATTTTTAGCTTCATTTAGACATTTCACTCTTGCCAGACACTACTATTACCAGCAGATGGCAGAGCTCTTCAAACATCTTCAGAATAAAACAAAATAATATACCACAAGATATGATTTTTTTTCGTAGAACAGATGTGACTCAGTGTGCATGATCAAATAACTCCAGAAATATTAAAGGGCATCCTGTCCCTGCGGATGTGTACAATAATCATAGCCAGTGACAGTGTTCGCCAAAGACAAGTCATAAAGTTAATATGACATTGCAGAAGTCAGGAGTCAACTTTTTAATATCAGAGCAGAAGTGAAGTGACAGCGTTCCCACGAGCCCTTTGCTCTCGTCTCAAAGGGGAACAGCGATTTAGTGACTAAGCCTTATTATTATTACTGTGGGATGGCAGCGTGTTGTTCAGGGGCTGGAGCGATGGAAGCTGATTCTGCACACAGCGGTTTGAGAGCAGCGGTGACATTTATCAAAAATAACAAGCCAAGGCAATGTGGGAAAAGTCTGCAGTGAAAATATTAGCACATTCGAAACAGAATCCTTAACGAAAACAACTCAAACTGCAATTGGAATCAAACTGAATACTTTGGGGACAATATCTGCCGTAATAAAAAGGGCGAGATACAAGATGAGATTTTGACCTAATTAATTGGCCTCTAAAAAATTTATTTCTTTTATGATATATTGCTGCTGTCAGTATCGCATTTGCTTTTTTGAACAGCAGCATCTCAAGAGAATTGTGGCAATTTCATCTGATTAATTAAACTTATTCAAGAATCACATACATTTCTGAACATGTAGCTTGAAACAACAGGGTTATAGCTTTTCAAATATTTGACACATTAGATTTCTGTTGATCAAACAGTGGCGTATCTGGGGCCCCTTCTCCAAATCTCAAGGATCGTTGTCGAATTGGTAATCAAACCTAGGACCTTCTTGCTTTGAGTACATACCATCAGTACTATTTCATACTAGATGTTGTAGAATCTAGTATTTGGTTACGATACAACGTTGTGCTTACTAGACTATGCAAATAATTCATTTCACAGTTTCCTTTTCAACAACCAGCCGCTTGCCATGCCTCATCCTATACTGAGCAGGTAATTGTTTATCACGTCGACCATTCAGACCACCATTCTGTACCCCCGTTCAACATATTAGACACTGAAAAGGGTTGCCAATATGTTAGCCTGTACCGGTTATCCAGTAAAAAGGGTTTACAAAATAAACAGTTCTATTAATACCTGGACCATGTCATTCCACTTGATTTTTGGGACATAAAACCATTGTAATAAAAACAATAGATGGATACCTTTGGATACCTGTACTCTAAATTGCAGGGGAAAAGGTCATTGTAAAGAAGTGGATGACACAACACGAGTAAACTGCAGAGGACTGGACCTCCACAGTAAAGGACGTTTATTAAATGGAAGGCTTCTCAGTGAACTTGAAAATGGACGTGTTTTTCAAATATTGGAGTAGATGGGACAAACAAACCAGTAAATGCTCACGTAAATGTTATTGTTCCATCCTCTCTCAGGGTCTTGTTTTCTGTTCTTGTTATTCTGTTTTATCCTCATTGTTATATTGAAACCTGCATTGAGTATTGTGACAACTCTAATCCAGGCTTGAAGCTGGACGTTTCCCTTGGCTGCTGCTATCTAATAAAACTACCATCTCCGTAGCTCTTTCTAATGTTCCTTTCATATCTTACCAAAGAAATTAGGTTAATCCCTTAGTTCGAACCCCATGATGTAATGCCTAATATGTACGAAGCCCTAACATCCTGTAATTCAGACAATAATCCTACCGCGGTAATAGGCCTAGTAGGCTATGTCACAGTATCCGCTCCTCTGCATGGATTTCCTGCACTTTTTTCAAATCCATATTTTAAAAGGATCAGGTTTAGCCCCCTAATTGTCATACGGACTGTTGCTAAAAAAAGGACAGAATGGCTCCCCCTCCCTTTCGCTTTTGGAGTTTGGAGACTAGATACCCTTGAACTTAAGCAGCGGACACACGCGACAAAACCAAACGAATCGCAAAGGAATGATTTAACTTCGGGGCTTTTCGAGGACGGGCCATTTTCTCTATCTATTTCCATCACAAAGATTTGGCCACAGGTGACGCCGAGGGGAGCAGACGAATTCATCAAATTCACACAGCGCTCGAAATTGGGCTGCGTTCTCGTTACGAAAAAAACCCAATCGTGTCATGAAGTGTTTCCGTTCTTGTTAGAGAGTTTTTCCCTGTTACTTGTAATTCATTGCCATCGGCGCGCCTTGGGTCTCTCGGCTCCTGGTTAGCAAGACAAACATCAGCAAATTGGAGGTGCGAGGATGACAGGAAGACGGCGAGGGAAGAGGGAAACGAGAGAGGATGAGCCACATGCCACCCTGTGCTGCCGTTCATTCACCCACACACGACTGTCTTTTGTGATGTTGGAGCACAATGTGACACAAAAGAGCATCGCTACAGCTCCAGAATACTGTCAGCAATAGCGACAAAGTGACAACGGGTTATTGCACTCAAGTATGCACGGACAGATAGAAATCACGCTGACATCTTGCCCGAACAGGGATCTCAACATGTCAGCGTACTAGAGCGTCAGTTCAAGAGTGATTGCACTGGTAAAAAACTAAAATGGAACAATGAAGACAAAAACAACCCTCATTAGGTAAATATTGGACAATGCTCCTGTACTGCAATGGTCAAGATACAAGCCTGGACAAAACATTATATTAAGGGTGGGGGATATTGTCAAAAATGTATAGCTCAATAACAATATACATATATTAGGTCAATCAAACCGAGTGCTAAAATATGTCTTTATGTGTATTAGTTGAGATTTAAGTATTAGGCAAATGTGAAAAGACTGAAAAATGACCAATAAGTGCAGAAATATAACTTTATACTCTTTATGTGGAAGTTTACGACATAAGTTTTTTTTTTTTCATTTTCTTTTTAATCACATTTTGCATGTCATCAAAAAAACAATACTCAGAATATTATGTATATTTTGATAATCTCACTTCTACATCATACACGAGAGCTTGTAAAAAACGTATTTTCCTTTATTAAATATATAACAACCTTTGTGTGTTATGTAAGAACTTATCTAAAGATCTAAATTTGAACAAAAGTCATAGCACGAGATGCTGATTTGAACAGTTGTAAAACCGGCAGCAGCAGATGTAATCTAATGGACTTTAATGAGGTCACTGTCTGCACTCATTCTGAACTGCCACATACACTAAATCCAAGGCTCAGTTGGAGCATTGACCCACCAGCCTGAAGGTTGTCATTAGATCCTATGGCACTGCATATTATACTGGTATCCTTGGACACACCACTATGACTGTATTAGCAGAAGGACTGTATGAATGATGGTGGTGGTTGGAGGCAGAATCACAACCTTCCTTCCATCACTTTCCCCCAAGGCAGCTGTGGCTACAGAGATAGCTTAACATTAGTTTAAAAAAAACATGCAGAAGCACTAATGACACTAACACATATTCACTTTTATAACCTTGAATACATTTTAGTCCACATATTTCAGCGTTCACCTGAGGCACTCTACTATCTCCTGAGAAACCCGATCACGTCAACTCTTCACCTTCTCGATAAGATTCAGACTGACACGCAACAGTCCAGCGAGACTTTGACGCCGTCAGTAAAGACCAGCCAGACCTGTTGCTTTTCCAGTAAGAAAGACACTCCCATTTTAGCAACTTACCCCAAAACCACCCCATCCTTTGGAAAACGTTAATATGAATCTATATTTGTTCTTCTGATGCTGGAAAATTCAATAAGATCCTGTCACTTGACACCCAACGTATTTCGGTACATGCAATGGTCTATCTCATAGTTTATTACTAATTCTGCACAATGCACCTTTTAGCTCTAATTCAAATTTGGTCACAACCCAAAAGACATTTCAACAAGTCAATAGGGCATCGATTACGTGCCGTCTGAAAACGTCTTCTTCCCAGACACTGCTCTCTCTCTCTCTCTCTCTCTCGCTCTCTCGCTCTCTCCTCCAGGGTGGAACTGAGAACAGACATGCTTTTTGATGGCCAAAATAAGGCTATATTTGAGAAGCGCTTGTGATGTTCTGTGAAATACCTTTGGGTACCACCGTGTAGCCCTTTTCCCTACTTAGAGTTTGGTAAACAAACGGGAACCCAGGTGGAGACGGGCGGACAGGCTGCGACAATGTTTACTGCCAACCCGAGCAGAACTGACAGGAGGAGGAAAACTGCTCTCATCTCTCTCCGCGAGCCTCAAAAACTGTTTACCCCGGGCTATCCTCACAGGTGGGACGTGCTAACAAACGGCAGGGGGAAAACCGTCAGCAGGAGCAAGAACAAATACGGGAATAGTATCTGGTGAAAGCTGTCTTGTTAGAATTCGCACGATATTCGGAGTGCAAACATTGGCGGGATGGATGGAGGGATGAAAAGAGAAAGAGGGAAGAGTTGGTTGGGGGTGGCGCAGTGAGGCGTCTCGGGAGATGACAGGCCGACGCAGTTCCGTGCCATGGGGTGAGGGGGGGGCAGGGGGCAGAGGTGGGTGAAGAGGGTAAGGGGTCATCTATTCAGGCATTCAGCCCGTGTTGGTTTTTCCGGATGACGGAGGTGTCTTCTGCAAACACTTTGACGGACAACACTTGACCCCGACCCTTTGATGTGTCCAGTTTTTAATAAAAGCAGTTCAAAAGTTCAGTTCATAAAAGGCAATTCAGTTTAGTTCATAAAAGTCAATTCAGTTCAGTTTAGTTCATAAAATTCAGTTCAGTTTAGTTCATAAAAAGTCAATTCAGTTCAGTTCATAAAAAGTCAATTCAGTTCAGTTTAGTTCTTAAAATTTAATTCATAGAACACTATTTTCTAAGCATAAATGGAGGCAATGAGACAATATAAATAAAAAACACCAGTTTACAAAAAAAACATTTCCACCCTTTATTATTTAATACCAGAGAATTTTGTTTTGATCTGATTTTTGTTTCAATTGATTTTGCACAATAGATCTCCTTTAAATATCAAGATTTTTGCGCGAGTATCAATACTTTTTGATGCCTCTGTCAGTATTGATATATTGAAATTTTGATATTGAGTCGCCCGTCACTTTTGTTTAATAAATAGTAGAAGTTAAGGAACCTGTATTTGATTTTGAACCACGAGTGAAGAGCATGTTTCAGAATAAAGTGTTAGCCCTTTCCCCCGTGTTTCCACATCCTACAGCATTTGATATTCATAAAACAAAGTCACCACTGATCATTTAGCAACCATGGAAAGAAAAGGCCTTGCAACAACTAAAACCACAATTCTATAAGCCTATTTTCACAAAATCCCAGAAGATGATTCCACATAAAAATATTCACATCCTTTCAATTTTGGTTCAGTCAAAGTAGCAGCCACCAATGCATAAAACCACCATCTGTAACCGAGTCCACACCAACTGTTCGTTAAGCAACAAATAAGACATTGGAAGCACTGGGAGACGTAAAAAAGAAAAAGAAGCAAGAATTGTGGCCGTTTTACTCCTTCCTCTTCTTCTCTCTCTAGAACATGAGACCAGGGCCCACATGAGCACTGCTGTGTCGTGGCCTACACTTTACTCATTATTTACGGCTCATTCGGTCCAATAAACAGAGAACGCACAGCCATCGAAAACTACTGGTGCGATGACGTCCCAGTCGATTCGAATTAGAAGTTAACCCTTTACATTCACAGAGAAGAGCAGTGTTTGCAAGTGCACCAATGGTCAGTCTGTCCACATTGTAAGGAAAATAGAACGCAAGCGGTGAGTCTGTATGACAGTTTTCAAAGAATCTCACAGCGCACGAATGGAATACCAAATGAACAAGGTTAACGTTTGCTAAAGCTGGGCGATATGACAAGGGAAATCGATCATGGTTTGATTTAATTCCTTTTTTCTCTATAATCATATTTACCAAATGCATAAACAAGATTAGCTTTGAGTCAGTGCCAATAAACACAAAAATAGTCCAAGATATTTGTCCAAAGTATGAAACAACTTGACAGAAGAATGATTGTAGTCTTGATAAAAAAAAAAAAAAGAAAGAAAGTTGAAGATCTGAAATGATTGAATATCGATGTGATTTAAATCAAATCAATTGCACAGTACTAAAATATAAATCAATTAATACAACTCTACTATGCTTGCAATTAGACTGAAGGGAATACCAAATATATTAACTTTACTCAATTGTATTACACTGTACTTTGATATAAGAAGGGAATACCAAATATATTAAAGTGCAGTGTCATACAATTGAGTAAAGTTAATATATTTGGTATTCCCTTCAAGACCCAATTACTTTTCTTCATCCAATTAGTCATGAAGACTAACACTAATCTGAATCTTTTTAAAAATTGCCTGTTAAGAATTTCTGTTAGGAAAGAAAACTCCTCTTTGAATAGCAGTACAATCTCCCCTCAGTCTACAATAGCTTCATAAAACCTTGGCAAGTCAAACCAGTCAGATGCTAATGAGCTATTCTTGACAGCTCTGAAGAGGATGTGGCTAGCCTCAAATAACTCTGAAAGTCGTCTTGATTTCTAAAACAGTGTCCAGATGCCTACTTATGAAAACTTTTCTACAATACAATATAACACTTAATGCAATTATTTTGTGTGGTTCAAATGTAAGGATGTTCAATGTAACTTGACTCCCGGTTGTCTTCACAGAGATGCTTTTGCTTTGCCTGGATTGTCATAGCAGTATTAAACTTCTCTATCTCACGGAGGACAAGTTGTTGATGCTTGTTCTAAGGTATTTTTGGCCAATAAAAACACGCCATTGAATAAAAACCATGCAAAATAGATCAATTCAATGCTTTGATGTGGATCTCCATGGAACGGAGACAAGCAGGTGCCAAAGCCTTCACCAAAGGTTTCCATGAAGCACCTTTAAAGATGAAGGTCAACAGAACTGTTAGAGTCTGTGTGTAGTTCAATGAGTTTTCCACCACTGCCGCTGCTTTAAACTAACTATTACAAAGTTCTTGAGCATATTTTGGAAGCAAAGTCATTTATAGTCCAATCAGAAACGTGTTATATGTTTGCACGAATCCAATCAAGGGATATTCCACAATACCCCCCAGTGTTTCCTTTCAGTGGAGTATCATAAGACGGCTCATTTCAATCGTTCATCTTAACTTGGCGGTTACACTTTTAATCCAACCTTTTCCATCCGCGCACCCAGATGACATGACACGCAATTAACTTTGGAATAACTGCGCCGCCAGATTAGCAAACCACACTGACTTTCACACGCCTGCTTTGATGAGTTCGTTTTGGAATTAATAGCGCGACTTTTATCCCCTAACTAGCGTGTGATTGGGCCGCCCTGGACGCGATCCCCCTGATGCATTGAGAATACGAGCGCTCGAAAGCGTGATGGAAGGACAAATTATTTTTTATGAGGCTGAGTTTTCGGATTAAAATGTGCGAAGTAACACCTCAGCGCCTCCCAGAGTGCCAAGCGTTGATGCGATATGACAGAGATGTTCAGGTTACCATCTGCTATAGGCTAATGGAAAAAATAGAAAAAATCCTTGTGAATACTGAATTGGAGTTGGCTGCAGAGCAAAGAGAGGCTGGATGTTCCCGTCTCGCACATGGGCTGGTCTTTATTTACCGTGGTGTGTTTGCTGTGTACACCTGGAGGCAGCTACAGGGAGGGTAACCTCATTCCTCATCTCTGCTACTTACGCTCCCCTCTGTCCCCGGCAACCGCCATTCCAAATTAGTCACCGCCAAACTATCCAAGTGCCGAAAATGCTTTGAGAAATCTGAGGATCTGTCCACCCCGATAACGTGACTGATGGTTTTTGGTCATTTTGTCCTCTGCAGTTGATCTGTATGTTCTTTAGTCAAAGCACCTGCATAGAACTCACTTTTTTTTTTATTCTTTTAATTTTGTGGCTTGTATGCTTTATTGGCAGGAAAGTACAGTGTGAAATGAGGGCTGAGAGAGAAGGGAGGACATACAGTAAATTGTCAGAGTCAGGAATCAAACTCATAGCACATATAACTCACTTTTACTATGACACTTATATTTCCTTCACTACAAACAGCTATTTCTCAATGCCATGTCCAGATTAGCAGTAATGCTAATTTGCTATGTTTAATCAGTGGCTTTTTTTAAATATTTTTTTATTAAAGGTGCAGTATGTTACTTTTCTGGTGGGAGTTTGCTAGCCGCTGGAGTTGATGTTATTGCTTTATCTGAAATGCTTCACAGCTGAGCATTAAAATTGTGTGCATTTTCATCAATTACAGGAGTTTAATTGCTGAAAAAAAAACTCTAAAAAGGTTGTATCTCCATAGATCTGACTTGTAGCTTGGCCTGGTAGCGTCCCACATGCTTGTCTGTCTAAATATATTTTTTATTTTTACAGGAAAAGCAATATCTTCCCAATGAAGAAAAGCAGATGGAGCACCGCACGCCAGAAAAGTCAAAAAGAAGACATTATGTGAACTGAATAAGAAAACACATCATTTGTATTTTTAAAGCGTCATCTTCACAGTCATCCCTACGTCTGAGTTTAAATACAATATTCTTGTCATTGATGCCACCTTACATCAAGATAAAATAAAACATTCTGTACATTTCTTAATGTACTAAGTATCCATAAGTTTCAGAGTGATGAGAAATTAGCCCCATGACCATAGCAAGCAGCTGTTCAAACTAAACATTCTACTTTTTATGGTGAAAAGTACTCAAAATGGTGCCAATAACAAACAGGAAACTGAAACATTGGGTTATAGTCACTTCTTGGTCAAATAAAGACAAGATCTGTGCTTTGTCGTAGCACTGGAAAAACCTGTCACAATGATCAGAATCTCTCTTAATCTGTATGTTTTTAAGTGAAAAGGCAAATAAAACTGTCCGGTCACTCCCAAAACTCCAGCGCACTCACTCCACGCCCAAATAAATCCTTAAAATCACATTAAAAACGACTAAAGATCTACGAATGCAGCACACAAAACATATTTTCTGTGTCCTTTGGAGCGAAGCTATCAAACACTCTCTTATCCATGGGGAAACAGACGGCTTTACCCCTCGTCATCATTTTTACAGCCCATATGACTTTGTTCCGTCATTAGCACTGCGCTCCTCGCCTCCCAAATGAACGACAGGCCTAATTGTGCCTACACTTCTCAGATTGTGCTTATGCTAATTACCATCTTGTTACACGGCAGAAACTGAGACGCCTTCTTACATTTCAAACAAAGAACGTGGGGCGGCGGGGAGCAGACTTGACACGGTCCTAATTAGACAAAGCTGCCGGTTGAAAACAGCTTTTGGTTTTGATGTGATCGACAAGAAATCCTCGCGGGTAATTTCCCCAGCACGGGTAATGAAGGGGACCCGGCCCAGAGGAGCGAAACCTAACGGCTTAAGTGGTCGTGGTAAGAGGAAGGGAGACGGTCGGTGCAAGTCGGGGCTGCGGCGTCTGCTCGGAATGTCTTCTCACAAGTGAATGAATGTGGAAGAGGCGGTTTAATGGTTACTACGGGCAGTTGGCTTTACTTTTGCAGAGCAGGTAGAGCGAGTTCGTAGCCCGGAGGCGTTGGGGCACGTGGAAGACCTCACGAACCTGTTTTGAATCAAGAGAGATGTCACAGGCTGCAGTGCACACATGGCAGTTTGAAGGGAACAGAAGTAGGAAGAAGGAATTGCCATACGGAGAAAACAGGACATTGTAGCCTCATGTTGCAGTGCAAATGTTCAAGTATAGTATAAGATAGCAAAGCAGCGAGCCATTGGTTGCAGAGTGATGAAAATCTAGCAGAATTTACAGTTCAAAATGAAAAAAATTATACACGAATAAGACGATAGATCTTTACTCACTGTTGATTTTAAAAACACTAAGAGTTCAAACCTGGGGCTACACGAGCGCTGACCAAAGGTACTGGGAATAGTTTCAGGTTCAAAAAGGAGGAGAAATTGTGTAGAATTTTGAGGCAAAGTATATAACTTGTTGTGCCAAAACAAAAGCATGTTATTTTTCATTTTAAAAAATGTGTAGTAACGTGTCCTTACTGTGGGGGCTTGCATCTCCACAAACCTGACTAGTACTTGGTTTGGAGGAGCTTCCTCCTTCTTGTTTCCATGAAAATGTATCATAATATCCCACAGTATGGCATAAGGCTCATCTATCTGCATTGAGAATGTTCTGAAGTGTGGTTTAACTTTCTATTTCCATGGGCTTTTCACCTCCAGAAAAGTTACATAGTGTGCCTTTAAGAATGTTTTGTAGGATTTTGGACAATATAATTAAGACAAGTAAATAGAAATAGAAATAATTGACAATAGCTGCTACAAAGCTGTAGGGTTTAAAACAACCAATAATCAATAATCAATAAATGATCAACAACTACCAAGAATCAGTCTTTAAAAACAAAAACAACATATTTAAATATGAATGTGAGTTTCTAGGACCTCTGCACTACCAGGATGTGTAGTATTATGTAGAAGTTTGACCCTCGTGTGCAGAAGTGCACCGACTCTTACCCGGTCTCCTCGGTGCCTGCAGCGCGGACGCGTCCCGGATGGCCCGAGCCCACCTCTCAGCCTCCTGGAGGTTGGCGATGGGGTCCTGGACCAGAGCGACCCGAAAACACTGCTCTAGTCTCTGGCGAGCCTCTCCCGCGCTCATCCAACGCCTTTTGAACGGGTAGAAATAGGCAGTAAAGTACGCGCCAACATCTTCGCTGTCCGGTGCTCGGTTCGCCCGGCAGCCCACGCAGTCGCTCAGGTTAAAGACCACCTTAGTTCGGCCGGCGGACGAGAAGATGCTCTGGATGGTGAGTGCGCTCTCGGACAGGCTCACCGAGTAGCGGACGCTGTCGTTCTGAGAGTCCATGAACTCCCCGTACAGGACGCCCCCCGTCCCATTCTGCAGGCAGGACGGGTCCGGTTCAGAGACGTCCTTCTCCATCCCGGACGGAGCGTGCGACGGACCCGCGCTGCGCAGGCCGGTGAGCGGATGGCGGTGCAGAGGCAGAGCTCACTCTGGAGCTCGGAGCTCGCGGTGGGACGTTTTGACAGCGACAGGAGCGGCTGCAAAAGGCCGTTGTCTCCCCCTAGTGACGGAAAGAGGAGTGGCAGTGATGGAGCCGGAGGACAAAGCGAGCGAAGTCCACTTTCCTCCACCATGCAACAGAAAGAAACTACACACTGCCACTTAACAGTACAAACAAGAAAAGTTACTCGATTATTTGTGCACGATCTTATTATACCCCAACTTCAATCCATCTCATCGCACTATAGGCAAAACATGATTTTATTTTAAATATGTTTGTTTTGTTATCTCAGCATCTAAGCTTCCATGTGTGAAACTACAACCCAACCTGCACCTAAAGATGTTGTATTATTTAATTTAATCCACTTTTATCAAGAGATTTATATGGGACATTGTAACGTCAAAGGCCATGTATTTAATGTGTGAAGAAGGCAAGGCAAGGCAAGGCAAGTTTATTTGTAGAGCACATTTCATACACAAGGCAATTCAAAGTGCTTCACAGCAGGTAAAATGCATTCAAATCACAAAGAAATTACAGAAACAGAAATACAATAAAATTAACTAAATTAAAAATTATCAATCCAACTGATTTTCTAAACTAATAAAATCACAAACAAAAGAGAAGAGTGCAAAGAAAAAATCCTTTCAGTCATATGCGCAGCTAAACAAAACAGTTTTTAGCTTAGATTTGAACATTGTCAGGGTAGAAGCCTGTCTCACATCTTCAGGAAGACTGTTCCAGATTTTAGCTGCATAAAACTGAAACGCAGATTCCCCATGTTTTGTCCTGACTCTGGGCACCAGCAGGAGGCCGGTCCCTGAGGTCCTCAGAGTCCGAGATGGTTCATATGGCACTAACATATCCAAGATGTACTTTGGTGCTAGGCCATGGAGAGACTTGTACACAAGCAGAGCTGCTTTAAAGTCTATTCTCTGAGCCACAGGGAGCCAGTGCAGAGACCTGAGAACAGGACTAATGTGATCATACTTCCTGGTTCTAGTCAGGACCCGAGCAGCAGCGTTCTGGATGTACTGCAGCTGTTTTACAACTCGTTTGGAGAGGCCAGTGAGCAGGCCGTTACAGTAGTCTAATCTACTGGAGACAAACGCATGGATAAGTCTCTCTAAATCTGGTTTTGACACTATATTTTTGATTTTGGCAATGTTTTTTAGATGGTAAAAAGCTGCTGATGTTATTGATTTGACGTGGCTATTAAAGTTCAAGTCTGAGTCCATTATTACCCCCAGATTTCTAATTTGGTTTGTAGGTTTTAGAGCGAGACTCTGGAGGTGACCGCTAACACTTTCTCTTTGTTTCTGTGGGCCAAAAACGATTATTTCAGTCTTGTCTGAGTTCAGCTGGAGAAAGTTGTTTTGCATCCACAAACTGATCTGTTGGATGCAGTGACAGAGTGAATCTACTGGTCCATATTCACCTGCCGATAGTGAAACATAGATCTGAGTGTCGTCTGCATAATTGTGATAGGACACATTTTCACTGCGTATCAACTGACCTAACGGCAGCATGTAGAGGTTGAACAGAACGGGACCCAGGACTGACCCTTGGGGCACTCCACAGGTCAGGGTCATGTGGTCTGAGACACAGCTACCAATTTCAACAAAGTACTTCCTGTCTTCCAGATAGGACCTTAACCAGTTTAGGGCAGTGCCAGTGATGCCCACCCAGTCCTCTAGTCTCTGTAAGAGGATCCCATGATCGACAGTGTCAAAAGCAGCACTCAGATCTAACAGAATTAAGACTGAGGCTTTGCCCGTGTCAGTGTTCAGGCGGATGTCATTTGTCACCTTGACAAGAGCAGTCTCAGTGCTGTGATGAGGTCTAAAACCTGACTGAAAAACATCAAATGAGTTGTTTATTAAGAGGAAATCTGTGAGCTGTTGGTAAACAACCTTTTCAAGGACTTTGCCCCAAAATGGCAGATTAGAGATGGGCCGGTAATGACTCAGTACTGCGGCATCAAGACTGCTCTTCTTTAGGAGAGGCTTTATGACCGCAGTTTTCAAAGACATTGGGAATGTTCCAGATTGAAGCGACATGTTAACTATGTGAGTGAATGGTGCTAACAAACTGTTCAGCACAGACTTTAGAAATCTGGTGGGTAACACATCAAGGCAGCATGTAGATGAACTCAGACTGGTGATGATCTCATGGACAATTTTGTCAGTTACTGGTGCAAAGTGAGTTAGCTCTAAGTGTCTTGGTGGTTTTAGGGTAATTTTTTGCATTGTGGGATTTATAGCATTTTTAATGCCCTGAACTTTGTCATTAAAGAATAATGCAAACTCATTACACTTGGATGTGGAAATGAGTTCTAACGGCAGCTGAGCTGGAGGGTTTGTTAATCTGTTTACTGTGGCAAACAGGACACGCGAGTTGTTACTGCAGCTTCCAATTATTTCAGAAAAATATCTTTCCCTAGTTCTACATAAGATTAGGTTGTACATGTTCAGCTTTTCTTTGTAAATCTCTTTTTAAACCTGGAGCTTTGACTTGCGCCATTTCCGTTCGGCCCTGCGGCACTCCCTTTTCTGTGCCCTGACCGAATCATCATTTCTCCACGGCGCCTTCTGCTTATTTTTAACCATTTTAGCCTTTATAGGGGCGATGGTGTCCAGAACATTCAAAACACTAGATGTAACAGAGTTCAACAAATCATTTACATTAGAACATGAGACATTTTCAAAGTTTATCATTTCCATAAACAGTGCACCTGTGCCATCACTTATGTGTCTCCTCTGAACAACTGCAGGACCAACCGGTGGTTTGGGAGAAACAGACAGGTCAAAGAAGACACAGAAATGATCAGACAGAGCAACATCGATCACATTAACATTTGAAATATTTACCCCCTTTGTAATTATGAGATCTAGAGTGTGTCCTTTGCTGTGGGTGGGGCCTCTCACATGCTGAGTAAGACTGAAGGTTTCAAGGACAGCATCAAGCTCTTTAGCGTTTCTGTCACAAATATTATCAACATGCACGTTGAAATCGCCTGTAATGACCAAACCATCAAAGTCTGTGCATATGACTGAAAGCATCTCAGTAAAATCATCAATAAAACTTTGGCAGTGCTGGGGAGGCTTGTATAAAACAATGAAGGGAATGGATGGAGACCGTTTTAGCTCCATTTTAAAGGATACATACTCAAATGATGAAAACACCCCAAAAGACAACCTGCGGGTAATTATTTCATCTCTAAAGACAGCACAGACTCCACCGCCTTTTTTGTTTTCTCGTGTTTCAGATTCAAACTTAAAGTTGGGTGGAGCAGATTCTATCAGAACTACATTTTCTGTGTTTTTGTCAAGCCATGTTTCAGTTAAAAACATAAAATCAAGATTATAAGAAGAAATAAAATTATTAATTAAGAGAGATTTGTTACATAAGGATCTGACATTTAGCACAGCAAGTTTCAGACTAGTTTCAGTGGGACTGGGCTTTATCTTTTCACAGGGAATATGAATCACATTTCTCAGATTGGGCCTGACTCGCATTTTGTTTTTCCATCTCTGTGATGATGTGACTACAGAAATAGCACTAGGGGGGGCTCTTTTTACATAGGGCCTCGGGTTGAAGAAGATTAAGCAACACATTTAAACCTGGCTCGGATTTATATGTTCCTACTATGTGCAATTTGGGAAAATTACGTATTTCTATTCTTACATTTTATGAAGGAAAATGTATGTTTCTTTCTTTCATCTGCCGGGTCTCACTTTAATCTTTAGGACAGTACTTACCATTATTGACACGGATTAAAATGCGCATAATTATTTCCTATTTGCATTCCCTTAAAAATCTTCAAAAGGCCATCTGAGTTAGCGTCACACCCACTCATGAATGTATTATATTATCTTGCACCCACTACGCAGTCACGTGGCCTGTGACGTCGCGCTGCTATAAAAACCTCTCGCGAGACTTGCACTGTCCTTCCTCTTTTCCCTCTCTCCTGTCTGCCAGAAGAATGCGGGTCCTGAAAGAGGAAAGCTTTTTAATGCATATTTATCTGAATATGGATTTATTCAAGCCACCGTGAAGGTAAGATTGGAGTTTAAAATGTGACAACGTTATGCAGCTTTGCTTGTGCAGTTGTACGTTACATGTAATCTTTTACTTAGCAGCTTAGCATAGCTGCGTGCTAACTATTCTACCACGTGCTTGAGATAAATGGGAGGTTAATAGTGTTCTTTCATTTACAGGTAATGAATCCTTGAAGATGCACTAGAGATGAAGGCTGAGGTTATGACATCAGGTACCACAGTTTATTCTCACTTATCCCTCAATTCTGGGCAGTTATGATGAGTTTGTTATCCCTGTCTGAAGTATTGTGTAGATACATCTGTTGAACTGAACTGCAGCATTGTAAACTGTACATGAGTTTCCTTTTTTAAACACATTCTAATCCAGTTTTCTTACAGATCAATAACTGGCTGTCCAAACCGTGTTGCTGCACATGTGGATTTCATTAAGGCACGGGAGTTACAGGAGAAGGTTTGTACTGTATTTTATTGAAACCCTCACTTCAAGTTGAATTGTCTGTGATGAAAGTGCTGCATAGGAAGTGCCGTCTGATGCGAAACTGACGATGGCAAAAGCTGTTCTGAGACAAAGTCAGGTGTTTAACTAAATAATATAAATGCGAAGTTGTAAACAGTTGGGTTTGTTTTTGCCAGGTGTTTGTGAACTCCAGAAGATCAGCTCTGCAGGTAATTGTCACATCATAATGTCTGTTCTTAGTGCCTGTGATGATAAAAGTTATCCCTGTCTTAATGTAAACGTGTGGAGATAATGGTAACCTGAGGCAATCTGAGTAGAGATCAGATGGTTATTTATTGTTTGGCAAAGTGTATAATTGTTTTTTGCTTTCAGAGAGATGAAAAGACTGGAGGAGAAAGACCTGAGCGTTCTGAGGAAGTGATATGAAGGCGATTGACCACAACTAACTTTGTACAAACTTTAATAAACTTTTAAACTGAATTGTCAATCTATGCGTATGATTTCTTCTTCAAACTCTCCAGAAAGACTTTCTCATCCTCGAGGCATTCACGATCCTGTCCAAAGTAGAAAAGGGTTAAGAGTAGTTGCTATCAGTATACTGGGGGAAATACTTTAGTTCAGCAACACACCTTTGCAGCAGTGTACTTCCACAGAGCTAAACTAGCCTGTAGAATCGTCGACTCAGAGTTGGCACCCACATTTGGCGTAATCAAGGTTGGCGCCAGCTTGGAGTTTGGCAGTAATGGCGTAAAGTCTACAATTTAAAGGCAATTCCACAGAAATGGGCTTGTTATAGTGCACGATGACGGAAAAACGGTAATGGAAATTTTAAAGCTATAAACCTGGCACTGGAGTTTCAACTTGAGACACGATGGGGAAAAGTTGTCTTGGCTGCTCCTTTTGCAAAGTGTTAAACTGCATTCTTTCCTGAAATACAGCAAACATTTACCAATTGGGGAAACTATGCGGTGGCTGGTGGAAATACTAATTAAATCTGGTTTGAATTTACCTCTTTGACCAATTTCCAGACATAAGCAATTGTATGACTGACCACAGCATTTACTTTTACCCACATTGTTTACTAAAGCCAAATTTCAGTCATTTTTACCCACTTCACTGTAGATTTATTTAACCAGATGAATGGATCTATAAGGCAAAGTGAGCGGCTGACACACCTGGAGGATTCTGTGTTCTTGTTGCCTCAGTTTCTCTGTTTGAGACTGGATATGTCCGAGTCTTGCCTCATGCTCGGCCTCCACGAGTCTGGCTTCATGTAGCGCCCGCTCCCCTTCTTCAAATTTATCAGCAGCGAGCTTTACCAAAACACAACATACAGTATTTAAAACAGTAGTGAAAGACTGCATTTATTTAGGTCAAAATTTACACTTCATCATGTTATTGGCTAAAAAAAATATTTGGGAGGACTTAAGCTCTTTGGTTCCTCGTATATAAATGGGGAACCTTATGTTAACCAGCATACTAAGTGTTATTATCGTTCATTACATGCTTATTAAAAATATTGTAGAATATTTAATTTAAGATTGAATGAACATTTATTTACATAGTGTTAACAGGGATTATCATACTGTCAATCACCGTCACAGAGGCATCCAAGTGCGCCTTCACTATTACGATATTAAATCTTTAATAACTTTGTGTGTGAAGTTTTTTACTTCCACAATATGGGCCTTAATGTCTAATATTGTGCTAGACCCAACCACATCAATTGCAGGGCCCAGCAGTGACTCGTACCTTGCTAAAAGCCTCCACTTCCTGGACTCTGGTCTTCAGTCTCAATGCGGTGGCGCTGATCCGTTCCTTCTCTCGCTCCAGCTCTTCCCTCAGTCGGTTCAAATTGTCCCTCTCCTGAGCGACAGCAAGCTCCTTTTGTTTCAACTCGGCAGTGCGAAGCTTCAGGTCAGCTTGCTCCTGCAAAAGGAACAGAACATTTTGAACAATGCATGTTAAATTGGTACAACCTTAAACCCACAGTGAAGTCAATTTGTTTGAAAAACTGAAAATTATTTGGTATGTAGAGCCAGTCCTACAATATTTGAAGTGCTTATTAGATGAGGGCCAGTGTTGGGAAGGAACTAATTACATATTCTGACAATATGTATTCAGAATACTCATTTTGAGTAATTGTTCCAATACAGTTACTCTTTGTTTTGGTGGTATCAAATGTCACTGAATTAATGAAAAAATTCTTATAGTGTGATTTTTCCTTCTCTAATTTGTGGCAACGGTTCTCTTATCTTAGAAATAGACGAATGACAAACAGGGAAATAAATAATGTGTTTTAATAATATAATGCAACTCAACTTAACTGAATGTGTTACAAAATACATTTGAAGTATTCTTCCATCACTGTTTAGGGCATAGTATAAATGAACAAATCACAAAGGTTTTGATTCAGGACTGGGTGGAATAATAATCAAAGTGAAGAGGAAAAAAGTAAAGTACCGTAACTTAAACGTTATTTGCAGACCTCGTTTTCAATTTGGCGGTAATTTATCAATTAAACATCACAGGATTAGTCACAGTGGTTTGGCTGCAAGATGAATTGCAATCAAATCAAAGTAATTTAAATGGTGGCAATTAGCAAATCCTGACTGCAATCTACTGTCCTTTTAAACATTTCCCCTCATAATTCAGCCCTACACTGCGGTCTTTAGAGTTTGGACAAATATTATCAAAGGTTTAAACGTGGTGCATGTCAAATATCTCAATGTAACAAAGGCCAATGTGTGAATTTATTTAATACCTCTAACATTGATTAAAAAAAAAAAACGTGAATGACTAAAATTGCCACTGTTTGCACCCTTTCTCGCTTTATTTGGTATTTGACCTTTTCAGAGTGAAGTGTACCTGTGCCATACTGATGATGGAGCCCTCCCTCTTCTCCAGCAGACTGCTCACTTCCCTCTCGGCCCTGTCATGTCTCTGCTTCTCCTGAGCGTGGAAGCCGGCCCACTCAGCTGCCAGTTTCCTCCTCTCCTCTGTACAGTGCTGCATCACCGACTTCTGCTCCTTCAACAGTGCACTCTGACACAAATAAAGAAGATTATGAATATCTTAAACTCAGATTTCACACACACCACATCAGAATTGAGGCTGAAGTGGGACTAAACTAGGACTAAATCAGGACTAGAACAGGACCAAACCAAGGCTACATCAGGACTGAAGTGGGACAAGAGTGAAGCAACATCATTAAATAGTGCTACTAGAATAACAGCTCAGTAAAAGTGTTATAGAATAGTAATAAAATAATAATATAATGAAAACTTCAATAGTTATAGTCAACAAATAAATAAGAGTAAATTCCCAAAATAGTTAAGAAATACTAAATAAAATGTTATCAAAAAAATTTAATAAGTTGAACATTTTAATATTAATAGGTAAAAAATAAGAAAAATGGTAATGAATAAAATAGTAAAGACAAAAATAAAATATTGTAAAGAAAAATTGAAAAAGAGTAAACAACGGTGTATTATTTTTTATTATTTTTAAAGAACCTGCCTTTGCTATTTTGAGCTAAAAAAGTCAGTAAAATAATAAAAATACAGAAACTTAAAAACTCTGAAATTAAAAAATAAGTGAGGCAAAATAGACAGAACAAGCAAAAATGTTAAGGCAAAAACGGAATGAATAATTAGAAGTAAAACTGAGAAATGGTAGACACATTTTTGTTTCCAGAGAACTCACCTTTGCTCTTTCAAGCTCCTCTCTCTCCATATTCATCTGCATGCTGTGGGAACGCCGCTCGTCTTCAAGGGCCCTTTGTGTCGACTCCGCTTTTGCCTGCTCCGATGTCACTTTCCAGCGCTCCTGACAACAGCCGTCAAAATACAGCATAAAGTTATCATCTTGTATCCGTGCGGCAGGAAGTTATTCTTGTGGTTACTAAAAATAGCTCGTATTCTTCAGGCATTTTTTAAGCAGTGACCTTCTCGAGCTGCCTCTGCTGTTCATTGATCTGAGTGTCCATCCTGGAGATGATTTCTTTGAGGTAAACCTTCTCGTCGGACATGGCTTTCTGCTGCTGTGCCAAGCGATCCTGCAGAACTACAAAAACAGGGATAAAAAAGAACCTTACATTTATAAAGCTGGGTTCTGCTGCTGTTCTCCTGCTCGATAAACCATCATCAATCACACTTCCACATTCATCAAGGAGAAGTGCTTTGCCAAATAGCACAACAATGGTAAAACCTGATTGATTTAGAGAAGGAGTTTGTTCATTTTGTTGGTAAATGCTCAGTCTTTCTTCAATGTATTATATTTGCAGACAAAAAGACAAAAGACAATGATCAAAAAAAAGAAAAACTACAAATGTCAAAAAAAAAAGTGGAGATGAATTAAAAGTGCCCAATGTAACTTTTCTGTTTGAAGTTGGATGTTTTTTGTTTAGTTTATTTGACACAGTAAAAAAAAAAATGTATGTAAAGAAACAACGGACCAAGAAACATTTAGACACTGAAAAAAAATAACTAAAAAGATTAAGTTGTGAAAAATAAATAAATATATACAGTACAGAAAAAAGATCCTATTCAGTTAGATATGTTTTGAGTGCTCCAATATACCTTGAAAACCGGCATCCTTACTCCCCTCGCCACAGATCTGACCTATAACTTGGCACCTGCTTGTCACCATGGAAATAAGACAAGTTTAATGCCGTCCTGTGTAACATTCCGTGGAGATAAGCAGCTAGAGGATCCCTAAAGATGTGATTGTTGTCAGTTGAAAGGATCACAAAATGTGTGGAGCACTTCCCCCAACGCATTATGGAACGTTTCAACCATTTTGGATCATAAGTTTGTATATTTCCTTCAAAAAAAACACAGAATCCCCCTTGCCCTCCATCAGAAATGAAAAAAAAAACGCGTGACCTCTGAACCACTCGCTGTGAACCCAACATCACTCACAACACAGTCTTTGTCGTGGAAAGCAGCGCAATAATACAATTTGGAGCAACCTTATCCCAAATACATGTGATTTTTGACCTGACCTATTTACACACCCCGTTGTCAGTGATATATGTGTGTGTGTGTGTGTCGTACTTCTAAGCTGCTCGTCCCTGTGCCGTGCTCCCTGCTCCAGGCCCTGGGCTGTGTTCTCATGTGTGCTCTCCACCCGACATGAAAGCTCCCCCAGACGAGACGAGAACTGCTCCATCTGTTCGATCACCGCACTCAGCGACCTGCCGGGCAAAGTGGATTCAAAAACGCATTAACAGGTGTCGCAGCGAGCAGGTGTACAGTAAGTAAGGTGCATCCATAGTTTATTGTTGCTAAAAGAGCGTTTCTTAGGAGTTGTGCGTACCCTCGCTTGTGTTTCAGTTACACTCTTGTCGTATCGTACATCTCGCACTTTAAAATTTAAACTCAGATTTTTTTTGATAGTGTTATGCTTTTTTCTGGCACCGACTAATAAACTATAACATACGTAGATCAATATTTTATGTTTTGTTCATTGTAAATGGCTTCATATTAGAAATGGGACAAATGACTTCCTGATTCTTGACTTCCTGAAACGTTTTTGGAACTTAATTTTAGGGCTGCAACTTGATTTGAACGCAAAATTACGGTAAATATCAGATTTTTACTTACTTTGACCCCTATGAAGTTAAGCTGACGCTGCTTGAGGTCGTCCTGATAGAGTATGTCACAGTTAAACTCGTTTTTTGAGTAAAAACACTTTAAGTACTCCTGTCCTGTGTCATTTTAATGTAATTCCTGCTTTGTGCTCGTCATAAAACATTCTCTCACTCATGGCATGTTTTGGAGTCTAGATAACGATTATTCAGTTACTAAATTAGATGACAATGATCTCAATAATTGATTAGTTGCGATTAATCGATAAAATAAAAATTTATTTGTATATAATGTGTATGACCTGGAGTTTATTTATTTTAATAATAATCGCAAGTGCAGGTCAGTGGGCGGAGATTGGGGGTTGATGAAAAAAACCCAAAATAACTCAAATACACATGAATCAATCAAAATAAAAACTGAGTAAAACTAACGATGAAGTGAAGATGAAGACAAAATATTACAATGTGGTTAAAATCTCATTAAAGTCGATTCCTTTAATGAATAATATATCATAAATTTGTACAGATTTAGAATGTACTTCTTATTCTGTTGTGGATCCGCAGTAGTTTTATTTGGTGTGTGTGTATTTCACCTTCATTGATCGACTAAAACTACAACAATGCTTACTGTGGGCTGCATTCTTTCCCACCTGGTCTCAGAAGTTGCACTCGTCACCGCATCAATCTCTTCATCCTTTAACTTCTTCAGTCGGTGAATCTGATCCTCGTGGTCCTTTTTCATCTCCAAGATTGACTTCCTTTATGAAAAAACCCCACAGTATATATACATAATTACTTTTTAACACTGCACCCCATACCATCATTTGCCCTAGATTCCCGACAGCATGGACAAGGTTTCATTTACCTTTGAAGCTCTCTCAGCCGCTCCACCTCGCGGTCTCGCTCTTGGTGGGCTTGCGCCAGTTTGCGTTGGTGCTGTGCCCTCAGCTCGGAGCGCTCCTGCTCGGTGGAACGTGTCAGCGCGTCCAGCCTCTCCATCCAGTCCTCGCACTCCTGTCGCAGCCGGGTCTCCCTCTGGGCAGCAGAATCCTCCAGCAGCTTCACACGGGCCCTGCACAAAGACAGAACGTAGCTAGAAGCATAAAGCATACGTGCTTTCAAAAAGACCTGGACGACACAAATGGGTATTATACTTTTGGAACATACTTTTGGCAGCTGGGAATAAGACCATTACAAAAAAATGGATGACACAAACTGCACCGATGACTAAGGACCGGACTGACCCCGTAACTGACATGCAGACAATAGAAAAAAAGCACTTATAGACTCAACTTAGAAGTGGACAAATTGAACAGAAACTGGACTGAATGGGACAACTACAACCCTACAAAATTTGTTTTTCTCTCTGGTCTTGTCTTTTGTATTTTATTTTATTTATTATTTTCTGATTATTATTATTATCATGTATATTTTTTGTCTGCTTTAATTTAATTTTATTAATTTTATTAATTTTATTAATTTTATTTATTTATTTTATTTATTTTATTTATTTTATTTATTTTATTTATTTTATTTATTTTATTTATTTTATTTATTTTATTTATTTTATTTATTTTATTTATTTTATTTATTTTATTTTATTTATTTTATTTATTTCATTAAACTGAAGATGAGGCGCTTTGATTTAATCCAATTAAAAGTCCTTCATTTTAGAGCAAGGGCAAGACTCCAGAGCAAAGTAAATATCAGATTTGTTTTACTGAAATGACCCAGATGCAGCTATGATGCGGCCGGAGGTCATCCTGCTGGAGTCTATTTACAGACAAAAAAGTTTGCAATAAACTCAAAAAGGGCTCTCTATGTTTCCTCAGTAGCACATAAGCACTTTACCTTTCACATGATATCGCTTTGTTTTTTAATTAGTCTAGTTTGTGTCTTCTGATGTTATGTCCCCAGCAACTATATAGGACTCTTTATTTTGTATTTAAACTCTAATGGTATTCCTGGTTCAGATTGAAATGCCTTTTTTCAACCAGTAAGAGCACATCTCCTTTAAAGCTCAATGCTTTTTGGGCCTTCTGAATCCTAACTGCATAACAGAACTGTGAATATAATATGTTTTTTTTTTTTTTTTAATAAAAAGATGTGATGATATCTGAATAATTACAAAGAGCCTCATAATGTTATAAATATGGTGCTTAGTCTGAACAGAAAGCCCTTTTGTGCAATATACTTAAGAGGCGAAACTATACAACTCTATTCCCTGTTTTATTACTGCAGCAAAGTTATACATTTCAGGGCTCAGTCTATAAAAGTATGAAATATGAAACATCATCTTACTTGTGAGCATTCTCCACGAGCTCCATGTCCTGCTTATGCCTCAGCTGAATATTCTCCAGCAGCAGTTGGCTCTGGTCCCGCTCCATCTGCAGAGTCTTCATCTGTACAACACACAGTTCAAGGAGTGAGTGCCACGACAGGCCCAGGGTGACCCAGGGTGACCCAGGGTGACCCAGGGTGACCCCGTGCATACCGCGGAGAGGGGGGCTGACCCACCTGTCCCTCCAACTGAAGAACGCGGCCCTGAAAAGACTGATGATCCACGAACCCCGCAGGCACGTGACCCCCCAGGCCCAGCAGAGGAGGCTGCGTCACCTGCACACAACACTTGTTAAAACACTAGATAAAGTGTGACAAAAGCTTATTAAGGCGTTGTTCCGATTAACGTGGAACCTGGCCAAGCAGCGCCACCTGCTTGTCGCCATGGCAATAGATAGAATGCTTTTAATACCCTTCTGTGGAACATTCTCTGCAAAGCCATTACAAATCTCTATAGGGACAAGTAAGTGGTGTGTTTGAAATAAATAGTAGAACATATTCAGTGGTATTCATCTGGACACTGTTATTACAGCCAAGAGTCATTCTCAATCTGTGGATCGAGTCTGTGAACTCAGAGGTTTATTCTACTCTGAGGAGGCCCCGCCCACACTTTAAGTTCCACCTGGAACTAATATTCCTTGTTACCCCAACAGGCCTGTCATGGGCTATTGTAGTCCTATTGTCCCGTGGCTGCAGCTCCATCATCACAGAGTATCCATTAGCATCAGAACGGCCCGGTCTGATGCCGATCCATGGCTTCACAATGCTGCTATGCACTGCCAGAAGATTGCACTTTAAGCCTGTTTAGAGAGGGATTCTATTTTTTTGAACTTGTTCTGTTTTGTTACAGTCTTTTGTGCAGTGGCTGGTTAGTCTTTTCAGTTAGTAACAAATCAATGCTCTAACTCTTATTCATAACCGCTTTACTAAGTAGTTATTAAGCCTGTATCACTTTGTTAAGTATGAATTAAGACTTTGTTCTTGCTTTATTAAGGCTGATAAAGGCGAGTGGAATTCTAACCTGTTGTTGCTGCTGCTGTTGTTGTTGTAGTTGCTGCTGTTGTTGCTGTAGTAGCATCTGCAGATTGTCAGATGAAAGAATGAGCTGTAACAAAAAACAACACAAATATTAAAACTATAAATAATAATAAAAAAAAACTCCTGTACAACAGACTGTCTCAGTACTTTACCTGCTGCTGGATTGGAGTTGGTGTGCTTTGGAATTCTTTCATTGATCTGTCACCTAAAGTCACAAGAACAAAGTGATTATTTACCTCCCCAGAGCAGACTAAAGCAGTATTTGTCAGTGTTGGGTGATGCAGTGACAAGGCCAGAAACGAATGAGACTGAAATGAATTGGACTGGTGCATTTCTGGTGACAGAGACTGAAAAACTGACCATAAATACTTACAGGTTCATAAGTAAATTGAATATACAGTATAAAGTACATGCAAGTAGTAAAGAATTAAATATTTCAAACTCTATTGCAATGTCAAGGAAAAAGCAAAAACAACACAGTATTTCATTTAAAACAACAGATATTATTCTTTTTGGAGGTATTTGGAACTAAACTATAATAAGAACTTCCATATTTTAATGTTGTTCATTGTAAACAGAAATAATGATCAAAATGACATAATAATAATAAATAATATAAATGTTTACTTTTTATTGTTAATAAAATGGCTATGTGCAATTTTTTTAAAACTCTGAATTTTTGGAATAATAGCAAGTGTAAAAAAGTGGGCGGAGATAAGGGGGAGGTGAAAACAGACATTTTCTGAGCACGCTAACCTGAAATACAGGATAATACAAGATAAACAGCGCATATTTAATTTTTCATGTGGTTCTTAGTATCCTGGAATGGATTTTTGACAACCCTAAAAAGAAGTGCACATAAACATAATAATAATAAACTGTTGTAGTATATTGTGAACGTAGTAATCAGTCGAACGTTTGTAGACTTACTCTGCTTTGTAGTCTCGTCTCTAATCGGAGTGGAGTGAGCCGCGGGGCCCGATTCGCCGGGAGACGTTCTACTGTAGAACATGAAAGGAGAAGACGACATCAAACCCTGCGTTTTGTCACTTTCACTATCCTAACAGCAGCTTCTGTCGCACCTGAGCTCCCTGAGCGACGGAGCCGAGTCGTCTCTGATCCTGGGAGCGTGTGAAGTCACCTGTTTACTGTAAAAGAGAAGGAAAACTGTAGGACGCTCCAGTTGTCACGATGCGAAAGAAAAAGCTCAATTCTTAGTGATAAAGCTGCGACAATCGACAATTGTGACTATAAAAACATTGTATTTTGATCATCGTAATTTGTATTTCCAATTTCCATCAATAATATTCTCTATCAAAAAGCCTTTATTTTGTTGATAATGTATTTAAATTTTAATATACAAGAGAAATAATAGTACAATTTGCTGACTAGTCGACTACTAAATGAATTGTAAGTTGCAGCCCTATTTAATAACAATTTTGATACAATCACGTCAGTTTTTTTTTTTTTAATCATCAAATTTAATTTTTAACACAAAATAAGTGTAGTTTCTTAAATACAATCATGCAGCCTTAAAAAGTAGACTGAAGAAATTGTACGATTAACTGCCTGAATGCTGATTTATTAAGAAAGACCAAACTAAATCTGGTATTCCAAAAAAAAAAAATCCACAAAAATGAGAATAAAACCCTAAATATCTACAAAAATAATTTAACATTGTCCACATTGAGATTTTGTCACTTCTACATTTACAGTGGGAAGAGTAACTAAATGTTTAACTCACGTTAAAGCACCGTTACAACATAAAATACTGTACATTTTTGACATTTAGTTTCAATAATTTGCTCTCAGCAGTGTTTGGGTTTATAGTTACCTTAGATCTGCTTTCACATCTAACTTCTCCATAACTTCCAAACTATCCTCTTGCCTTGTCATTTGTGTTTTTGCCTCGTGTCTGGCCCCGGACAGAGCTCTTTTCCTGCACAGCGCCCCCGACAGCCAGTCATCCTCCTCATTCCGCTCCTGGCTAACGGAGACCTCAGACTTGGCCGGTTTGACAAGTCCTTTATGGGCCGGTGATTGAGTATCTGCGGCCGATTTGACGGGGCCGGGAACGGACGCTCTTCTTTCTAATGGAGCGCCCGAAGCTGGATTGGAAGACACATTTTCTGTCTCGCTCTTGTGGTCGTTGCGGTCCTGCACGAGGCCGTCGTCCGTTTTAAGGCCGAGCCATTCGGCGGACGGGCGCTGCCTGGTCGGGGTGGTGGGTTTGGTTTTCTTGTCTAAAGTGGAAACGCTCACGTCCTCGGTAGAAAACCTGAGAAAAAGCAACATTGCAGATTTATTTTGGAAACTGCTGCGTAGAGTTATGCATGATTTGGATTAGATTTGAGATGTTTTTAAGTGTAAATCAGAATTCAGTTCCACATTGTACATTTTAACTGCACTTAATCAAGAATGCTTTTCAGAACATGTTTGTAGAGGTCGAAACTTGGGATAGAACGATATATATAGAGCCAACATTTGCATTAATTATCGGCCAGTGCGTAAGATTTCGATTTTTAATTCCATAAATATGAAGTGTCTGTGTCTTTAGATACAAGATAAACATGTTCAAATCCAATGTAGCTGAGAAGGAGGATTTACAGACAGTAGGGATTATTTGGTTAATTAATAATTGTGATTATTCAAGTTACAATATATTAGAAAAAAATAATACATGTGACAATTTAGAAGCAAAATTAGTATTTTTGGTTCAATATATAGCCCACAAAATAGACCTAAATGTAAAGAACTTTATTTTATCAGGCTGTTTTTGTCACATTAAACTTAATTTGTCTTTCAGAAAGTTCAATTGTGTAAATCACAAACTTGAGGAACAGTAACATGTTACACCACTGGAATTAAAGAAAATGAAAGATTTCACTGTCGTTTTGTCACAATCAATAATCGTGAGAAATCGTCAAATCGACACGTTTTTTCTGACAATAGTCGCAACACTAAAATGTGACCGTTATCCATTCCTTTTATTCCTGCGGGTGTTGGTTAATCTGCTTCTCGATTAGTGACCACTGACCGTTTCATTGTTTGATTCTCTCACTTTCTGTTGATTTAAAGCAAACATTTTGAGAAGCCCTGCGAGGCCACGCACAGGCCCAGTTGTGATTGTCTCTTTTAAAACAGTGAGAGGCTCCAGCACAGGCTAATATTTAGTTTGGGCCATCCAACTGCTTAAAGAATATGCGTAAAAGCTTTATTCAAACACGTCAGAGTGAAGATGACACTGCACAAAACATGACTGCACCGGTTTCTCATCTAGGTTTGTGGATGAGTCTGTAGTCAATTCAATGCGGCCCTCCAAACAAAATTGATCTCTAGTCCAAACACTGGTTATGTTTTTGCAACCATTAGAATTTCCATTAATTGTGCAGCCCTGTTTAGACGTAATGCAAGTGTTTCATTCATTTATACAGAAAAGAACGTGCGTACCTCACAGACTGCCTTCGGGACTGGCGGCCCTCAGGCGTGGACACGACCGTGGGCTGATACGATCCAAACGTCAGGTCGTCATCTTGCTTTTCTGATCATTTATAGGAATAGAAAAAGAATTTGCTTTAACTGTACGTAACGGACAGCGCTAAACTCCGCCGCGTTACCTTTGAGCGCGGTGCTTTTGTCCGGTTGCTGTTCCTTCTTTTCGCCTGTAGGGGGGCGTTCCAGGAGATGAGGCGAGGTCAAGCTCTGCAGAATGTCATCGACCTTGGTGCGAGCTCTCTGGGGCTGGTCAGACCTGCTGGAGCAAGAAATGTGAATTGACGTATGAAGAGATGCACGACGGCTATTATGAAATCAACACAGAATTCAAAGCAAAATGTAAAGCTTTCATTTTCATATTTGTGAACTAAATATAATTGTATGGCTGATTAAAGTGGCACTATGTTACAGCTTTGCCTGGAATGTTCCGCAGTATACCCTTAAAATGATTAATCTTGATTTATTTAACTTTTATACGTTTTATTACTAGAAAATACCTTGAAAAACATGCATTATTGCTTTGAGTGTGTTGCCTCTCCACAGATCTGACCAGTAACTTAACCTTTCATTCCAGACAAAGCATTAACAGACCCTCTAGTAGAAAAGTTACGTGATTGTTTTTTGCAAATTAGCATTGCACAAACAAAATAATCAGTCTTTATTGAAAAAAATATAGCCATAAATTCATAAAATAACCAGAAAACACCAGGATTAGCTATTTTAGACCTCAGCAAACGTGTTCTGAACTATAAGGGACTTGTTAGTTAAAGTTTAAGTTGAGTTAGTGCTCTTGGGCGTATTTAAAATGTGCAATGTGAACCGATATGTAAAGAGAAATCCAAAACGAATTGTAACATTGGTCACAAAAACGGTTACGACAGTGAGAGAATAAACTAGACGTTACCTTTCCTTGCCGTCCCATAGCGGCGCATCTTTTTTCTGAGCTCTATTTTGATCATTGTCAAATCCCAAAGCGTCCATTAAATCATCCTTGCTGTCATCAAACGTGAGGTCAGAGCGTTTCTTTGTTGTGGCTAGAAGACACACATTATTACTATACTATCTATGCATATTTCGCATTATTAATTACAAAGACAGAAATGTAGTTTACTTTTGAGGATTGGCGACACAGGAGAAGGCACAGACTTTTCCACAGCCTTGGTTTTTGACTTGGGTTCGTCAGGAAGCAAGTCATCGAGCGGGTCATCTACATCTGCAATGATATAAACGATAATACCACATCCCACATTCTACATATTTGGATGTGAAATATGCAAGTTGAGCAGTTTATGCAACAAAAACACAAGATTACGTGTCCTTTTTGCTATTGCTACTAAACCTTTAATGGGATTAGCTTGATAACCAGACTACCGTATATTTTTGCAGTCCTTTAGACTAGAAATATTCGGAAAAGTCAAATGTCAAATTACCTAAAAATTAGAATAAAATTTATAGAAAAATATTTTTAAGAAATATTTTTCTATAAATTGTATTTTAATTTTACTTTACTTTTTCGCTGCTTTTAAAAAATAAATAAATATTCAGAACAACATACATAATATTGTTATTTTGCATGTCTTCAAATGTACTATTATAATTTTATCTTACCGTATTTTCCACACTATAGGGCGCAGTGGATTATAAGGCGCACTGTCAATGAATGGTCGATTTTCTATAATTTTTCACATATAAGACGCACCGAACTATAAGGCGCAATAAGCGAAACCAAACGTGTACCACACAAAACCGCTTCGAGGTCAGTCAGCACAACCAGAATTAATCTATATATAAGACGCACTGGATAATAAGAGGCTTTTAAGTGTGCCTTATAGTGCGGTAATTACGGTAAATTATTCATCGCTCACCTCAAATTTCTACTACTAATCAGGGGTGGAAAGTAGCTAATAAAAATGTGTTACTCTAAATGAGCTTTTCTTTTTTAAAGGAGATTTTCTACCTTTACTTTACCACTGTTACAAACTACACTAACAACACAACAAATCCTATATAAAACCTTCTGTGTGTATTTGTCTTGCTTTACCTTGCCCTCCATCATCATCATCCTCATCATTATCTGAGTTCACATGAGGTAGAAACGAGAAGAGCAAAACATCTAGGAGACAAGTACGTCGAAATAGTTAGAACATGCAAAAGTGAGCTTACCAGAAAAGGTAAAGTTTTTGTAGTTTCGTCCAGACGACGGCGCAGAGTTCGACTTTTTCTGACCGATGGAGGATTTATCTGCGTGGAATGAAAAATAAACAATTTAATGGAATAAAACGCTATAAAGAGGCCTCGTCACAAAAAGTAAGTGTTAAAGACTAAAGAAAGATGCTTTTTAACTTAATAACAAGATATGCCCACTAAAACACAATTGTATAGCAGGTTAGTGGCAATAATTAGATAATTAAATCAACACCGACTGTGAAGGTAGAGCAAAAATATAAGGCTATTATGTACATAAATTATGTACATGAATTTTAGAAATAAATATATAAAAACATTAACTACTTATTACTATTATGTACAATAAGTGGCTATGACTACGGTTATATACACAGTGAACAGCAGGTTTCCATGAATTGTAGCAAAAATAAATCACATTATGTTCCAGTTTTGGACATATTACTACAGATGGCATTAAACTAATTATCATGTCTAATTAAATGAAATATGTAGCAACACTGTTACCTCCTCCTGCTTTGTCGTTATTCTCTAGTGTAGTGGCACTCTTCTTTGGCCCGTCTTTACCATTCGACTTTGCCGGAGCAGAACTTCGGTTCATCTTAAATAGATCATCGTCCATATCATCAATGCCCTGTGCAGTGGAAAAATATGTTTTGTTTTTTTGCATTGTTTTTATGTTTGAATTGTGGACGTTACCTTCATGTTCTTCAAGATCTCATTAGGATCTACTTCGGAAACATCGGAGTTCTACGATTGACAGAACATATTATGAAGATTAGCACAGTTACACAGTTTATTCAATTTGATGAAGTAATACTAATACAATCAATTTAAAAATGGTATACTAAAATAAATAAATGTAACCCTGCGAATAGGAGCGTTTGTTCTGCCTCGAGCAAAGGCAATTGTCTAAACATTAGGCCGAGCATAGTTTTAAGAAATGCTAATAATGAAGATTTTAAAAGTTTGTGCCGTTTATTTTATGTATTTCTTCACACGTTGCAGCCCACATACCTCACTGTCGGCACCGTCCTGCTTTACCTCCTCTGCAAGCATGCTAAATATGTTATCAGCCGCAGATGAGCTGGAGATACACAGAAATTGCTCATTTAACATTTACTGTACGATTCCAAACATGATATTTTACATTCTGTCAAATGCCACTTACCGATTGGTGGGTAAATTGTGATTCGAGTTCGTTTTGGCAGGTTGTTCTTGTAATTCAAGTACAAAAAATGAGTAAGTTCACAGCATAAACAGAAATTGATATATAGGTTGCATGAATTAACTTACTTTTATCATCCAATAAGCTATCAAGCAAATCGTCATTGTCAAATAAAGCTGTGGGTAGAACAGAAGATATTATTTAAAGTATTTTTGTTCTATGTTACTTTTCTACATTCATTGCTTTTTAGCCATCAACGGCCATTTTAGTAGTTACCTATAGTCGACTATTCTGACAATTACCTGTTATTTTATAAAGCTGGGGATTATGTGGTCACACATCACTATAATTTTCAGCTAGAAGTTCAACCAATGGAAGTTTTAAGATGCTAAAAACTTAGTGTTCATTAAAATGTATAATAACTAGGGCTGTAACTATATCAAAATTTTGTGTTACGATTGTGGGAAAAAACACCACAATTTAACAATTATTCATGATTATTGAGATCATAATTTAACAACTAAATCTTAATCCCAATGTCTAACATGTTATTAATCTTCAAATTTGTGACTATCTGTACAAAATTGAACTTTATGAATGACAAAAACAGCCAGATAAAAAAGTGCTTTACGTTTAGATTAATTTATTGAAGTACAGATTTAATTAAAATGACTAAATTTGACTTCTAAAATCTGTGACGATTATTTTTGATTGATCTAAATAATCAGGATTATCTTGTGACTGAAGGCTTCTAGAGAGATAAATATAAAGTGTATATTGGTGAAAATCAGAAATGGTCTATTATTATTTTTATTTGGCATTTTATATAATAATGCTGTAGTCTTTATGATAAAGTGTGTTATAGAGTTTTTGTAGTCCAAATAATGATTATGATTATTCTCAGAGTCAACCAGTCGTGATGATTTTGATTAATCGTTTCAGCCCTACATGTTAGAAAAGTGCAACAAATCTTTATTCAGTTAGAGGTGTTTTTATTGCTGAAAATGACATTCCAATCAAAACAATGACATCTACGTTCAGCATGGAGAAAACTTACAGTGGACTTTTCACCGAAAAGTGCATCTTTAAAACAAATGGTAAAATATTTCTCAAGAAAAAGAAAACTTACTTTGCAACTTTCCTTTGGCTTTGTTTGCCTATAATCAAACAACACATTTTACCACTCAGTACGTGTAAAAGTACAATAAAATGGCATTGAATAACAGGTTAAAAATACTTACCATTTTCGCGTTAAATGCAGTGCCAAGATTTGCGCGCTGCTGCTAGCTAGTGCTAACGCTAGCTAAATCTCATTAGGCGTCCCCGGTTTCCATGGGTAACCGCACAGCTACACCGCAGGCTGCTCATCATAGCACACAACACACCGACCGACAGCAGAAACAGAAAATACCATTATAACCATTTTAACGTACGTGTGTACGTAGCAAAAAATGTTCATAGATGATCTTAAAACCTTTTAAAATAATCCATTCCTACCTATAAAACATAGAGCATCGCGTGCGTTAGCCGTTTGTACAGGAAACGTGGAGATTTCACAAAGCCAAATGTTTTAAATGAATCGTCAACTCCTGAGAATGTATTTACAATAAGATCTAACTCTTTCTGCCTCATCTCAACCCCCTGTATCCTTTGTATGAACCACGAGCACAATTTCATCTACGGAACCGGTGCAAGGCATTTCCTGTTTACGAGTTGCACTGCATTATGGGTAGTGTAGTTTTAGCGATTTTTGTTCTTCTCAAATTAAAATCTAGAATTTAACTGTTGCTTCTAACTAATATTATTTTACTGCTGTTTTAAAATACGAAACTAACTTGGGAACGGGATACATGGACCGGCACATCACGTTCATTATGCTGATATATATTCAGGGGCGCATACACACATGTCCTGCTTTGGGCCCAGTTTGAGTCCTATAGGGGTTCACACTTGCACAATCACTATATGAAAATTGGGACTAAATTTGGACTAACACTGTAATCAAACCAGGGCTAGAAGAGGACCAAACAAAGTCTACATTTGGACTCAAACCAGGTTAAAACTATAGGACAAAAAGTGTGAAGGTACTAAGCCGAAACTAAACCAGGAGCAGACTAACAAATCCAGAAAGTAGATATGGATTTGTCACATTCTAGTCCTGGTTTAGTCTGATTTAGACTGAGTTTGGTTAAGTCCCAATTTTGATGTAGTGAATGTGCAAGTCTAATTTAGCTCTAACCATGTATTATTTAGACCTGTCGCACCACAAAGTGTGACTAGACCAGGACTAGACCAGGACTAGACCAGGACTAGACCAGGACTAGACCAAGTCTATGGGTTTCTCAGGATCCTTCCTCCAAAGGCCACTCTTTATAGTTCTCCTCCAGAGTCAGCTGATCTGAAGCAGAGCCAATTGTACTGCTAAAGCCGCCTTAGTGTGCATGTGCAGCACGCTGATCAAAGGAGATAAAGCTCCTTTGAGTTATATTACAAATGGAAAGAAGCCAAAAATGGCTGTATGTCTCAAGCTATTATATATGTGTTGGAGACTGTGATTCATGTCCACAGGTGCATTCTCTGTAAGAATGGGTTCAAATCAGGACAAAAACCAAGTGTGAACACGCCTTTGGAAAACAGGCTTTTGGGGTGGGCGAGGTGGGGAGCCCAGGGCAACATTGCCTGAGGAGCGGCAGGAGACGTCATCAGGTGCGTGAGGTGCATTGGGCAACACAACACAGCTTTCAGATATCACACTTCATCCTCAGCCTGTCATGCAGCCTTCAGCCTTTCCTTCCTACAGTCTACAGTCTGGACTGCCCCCCCAGGCTCATGTGGGCCCATTAACTGTGGCTTTAGTCCCAGCTCATGTGTCTTATACACTGGTGTGTGAATGTGTGTGTGAATGGAGGAGCGGTTCCTTAATGTACTTTGAAGGTTGAAAAGTGCTCAATAAATGGGAACATTTATTTACCAATGCTAGCACAAAATATGAACTACTTTTAGATAAGGAAATTATGTCCTATAAATCAAATGTTGTCATTTGATCTACCGGTATTTGCTCAGTACATGTTCTCGCTCTCACGCCCAGGTAATAGGTAGGTCTTGCCTGTAACGGTAACTCAAAGATTTCTTTCCCACAAAGAGTAAAAGATCAGAAGCAGCAAACCAAACTCTTGTAAAGCTTATCTGACCAACTGGTATAGATTAGGCTTCATAAAACCAAATGAACAAGATTGACAAATAGAAGAGTATATTGTGGCCCAAAGGGGTTTAATCTGGCCTAGTCTACTTCACCACCCAGGGACAGTATATGATATATTCAAACATATAGTCAAACGGACCAAACACATTGTGAACACACTCTTAGTCATGATTTGACCTGGAATGTCCCAAGAAATGCAAAACAAATGCATTATGGGTTAGTCTAGATTCAGGACAAGATCGAGTGAACCTTATAAGGAATAAAACATACCTCTGAGACCCCTGAGACCTCTGCGCTGCATACATGGGAGGAACAATATTTCAAAATGTTAATAAAACTTTCTCCAACCCTGTGAGGCTCATTTAGAAAGTATTTATTGAACCAGACCTTCACAGCTGTTATCAGGTGTGCCTTTAAATCAAGCAAAGCAACAAAATAAAAATCTCTTCATACTGTATCTTCATCCTCTTGAACTCTGACACCAAAAGTACTTTTCAGCGCGCAAATGAATCATAAAAAGACACTGTAATGCAATTGCTCTGTTTTTAAGTTATCAAAATGCCTTGGAACTATTGGGACATGTTTTCAAATGATTTCACAACATTTATGGTGTTCTTAAAAAAAACATTTATAAGCCTATTCAGCCTCTCTGACTCAATTGTAGTCCTCACATATCATTTGTAAATGTCTACACACCTATTCTGTCAGTTCAGTCATGTGCAAAAACTCAAAAAGACTCATTTAGAGGTATGTTCACTCTTCACTGCACTGGACAGTTCAAATAGCACGGCATTGGCAGCTTTTACTGACATTTTCCGACAGCTTGGAACAAAACAAGGGATGAAAATCTCTGGTATGAAAATCTGTTTTTATTAAACCATTGCAGAATTCAACAGTCTTTTAGAATACGGTTGCCATTTCGTGTCCCCTTATGGCGTAAATGATTAGACAGCGCATAACCTTCGACACCACTAAACCAGGCCACTTCGAATGTTAAAGCTCCACAATTTATTTTTACATTTATGACATCACCATCTCACTGGATTTCAGAACTCTGTATTTGGGCCTATCTCTGGAGCATCCTTCGGGCTGCAGCGGAAAAGGCGCTTACAAAAAAACTGACGACCAAGGACATTTTAATGGACATTCATAAAATGGAAAAGATTACATTTGGATTTAATTTGAAAATGGACATATTTGTCAGACTGTGGACTAAATAGGACGTTTACTTTGGGTTCCGTGCGCCTTGATTTTTCTCTTTATTTTCATTTATGGCTGTTATTGGATGTCCTCTCTCTGGTCGTGTTCTTTTCTTCTGTGTTTAGTTTTGTTATACATTTTTAAAAGTAAAAACATTTAGATATTAAGAAAATATAAAAATGTTAAAGCTCCACTTCAAATACATGCCACTTTCACATTATATTTAGCAAGCAAGCAAGCAAAAACACATGCAATACAGGCACAGCAGTAATTCAGATTGACTTAAAAGTTATTAATTGTCTTTATAAATGGCAATATAATGCAATTTGTTATCAATTCTACAAAGAGGTGGGAGATATTTAATCAAAATGTATAACTTGATATATTGTTTTGCCTGTTTTGATGTCAATATTAAGACAAAATTGTGGGAAAAATTACTTTAAATGTCTCGCTTTAGCAATTGTGTAAAGTGAATGGACAAGTACAGAAATATCACTTTACAGCCTTAATTTCAAATCAGATCTTTTGCATTCTTTTAAAAATATGTGTTTTTTATATCAGATTACATACTCAATATTCTAATTTTGCATATCTCCCACCTCTATTTCACGATACAGGCTCGAGTCGACTGTATTTGAAAAGGCCCAAAGAAGAAACGCTTCTTATTGTTGTTCGTGGCCCACTTTTTTCAACTCCAGATGGGAATGTTGATGAAGTTCAGATGAAAAACAAATGGATCGTTGGAAGAAGGAAAGCACGCATACGAGAACCCTGGGAAATAAATCTTGATAGTAGAGAGAGAGAGAGAGAGAGAGGGAGGCAGCTGAAACACAAAACACAAAGGCAAAAGTTAGACCTTGTTTCCAAAGATGTCAGGAAAAGATTGAAATTGGGAAACAATAGAAAGAAACCTGAAATTGCAAAGTCACGCTGAGTGAATTAATATGTCACTCTGTTTGATGCTGTATTGTACACAGCACACCCGGTCAGGACTTATGACCTAATGTGCATGTTATTGCAACAGTTTGTATTCTATTTACTTGATATGACTCACCCACAATTCAAATCCAAAACTCTGTTGTTCAGCCCGGCCTATTCACCATGACTATGTCCCTTTTAACTGTCTGTTACCTTTACTTTTATGTTACTCTGTATGGTATATCTTTTATTGTTGTAATTGAGTGTCCAGAAAGGCGCCTAATAAATTAAATATATCATTATTATTTTTATTATTTATTACTATTATTGTTATTATTATTATCATTATTATTATCATTTATTACTAGTATTATTATCATTATATAGCCAGTAATAATAATAATAAATTAAATGTATTATTATTATTTATTACCATTATTATTCCTTTGTTTATTATTATTATTATTATTATTATTATTATTATTATTATTATTATTATTATTATTATTATCATTATATAGCCAGTAATAATAATAATAATAGATTAAATGTATTATTATTATTTATTACCATTATTATTTATTTATTTATTTATTATTATTATTATCATTATATAGCCAGTAATAATAATAAATATAGCCGCAAGCGGCAATGATCGGCCCTCGCCACGCCGCCGCCACACCGCCGCCACGCCGCAAGAGGAGGGGGCGCTAACGCGCCCCAATTGTCCTTTTATCACGCCTACTGCTGAATCTGTGACGCTGTCACATGTTCTCCCCTTTGTTTTACCATCAAAAAGCAATTTTATTTTGAATTCTTGGCAAAATGTGCGGCTTTGCCGCACAGACACCGTGACTCTTTGAATGAAAATGTGGATAACTTTTGATGGTCCTGAAGATGAGTCTCACCAAATTTCAGGTTAATAGGGCTGACGCCCTGGGAGGAGTTTGTGAAAGTCTAAAGTGTAAACATGTTCTGGCCCCATTGGAATAACATGGGAGGTTTCGGTCATCGTTACGGCAACGCCATAACAATTATGACATGGGTCTCATTGACTTTTTTGATGGGGATGCTAAAATTGAGTTGTGTGTCAAATTTCATATAATTTCGCAAAACTAAACATTTAACCTCCATATAAAATCTGTAGGGGGCGCTGTGGCGCCAAATGAATTTATTTCACTTCAAGTAGGTTTAGGGCAAAGAGTTTAACAACTGATTCTAATTTGACGCAATTCGGACTTTATCTGCGCAAACGGCAGAAATTTTAAATATGGGAGATTTCTGAAATTTTAGTTACAGTTTGCGGCTTCGCCGCACAGAGACCGTGAGAGGTATCAATGTAATTTGGATAACTTTTGATGTCCCACTCCTCAGTAGCATTTTCACCAAATTTCAGCTTTTTAGGGCCAACGCCCTGGGAGGAGTTCGTAAAAGTACGACGTTTGGAAAAACTCCGAAGTCATGTTTAGCCATTTTTGAAGCAATATGGCCGACATTTGGTTCGGGGGACGGCGTTGCCGTAATAATATTTTTTACTTCTCTTGTCACCATCTACCTCTGCGCCAAATTTCATGATTCTACGATCAGATTTTTTTTGGGTCATTTCCCATCTCTCAATGCATTTTTGGTACATTTGGTGGCGCTGACGCGCCAATTTTTTTTATTTTAGAAAAGGGAAATAGCCAGAATGTAGAGAGGCACGATTTTTAGAGGTGTGCAAATTTTTGTGACTTTTCGTCAATGTTCACTGGGTGAAAAATAGGGGGGTTGGTCCCGAGAAGAAGAAGAAAGAAAGAAAGAAAGAAAGAATAATATTCCGATGCGAAAACAATGTTTCCCATTTTTCAAATATCATAAACTATACATTTTCGGAAAGCGCTCGCGCTTTCCTACCTCATGGTGTGGGTCCCTGGTCACTGACGGGTACTTTCGATAATTTTGAGTGGGCTCCGCCCACTTTGTGTTTTTGGCCCTCTATACAGTAATAATGTTCAATTTTTGCATTACATGCTTATATGCACGGAACATGCAAGAGATGGGGAACGTATTCGTGAGCTACTTAGCGCAAATGAGTGCTTTATATGGGGATGACGACCGCGAAGCGGTCGTCATCCCAATGTAAAGTGCTCGTTTAGTGCGAACTTTTGCACGGGCTTCGCCCGTTTACAACGGTAATGTTCCATTTTCCTACAACTAATTAGTATGCACGGGGCGTGCATGAGTGGAGGAGTGCGTTAGTGAGTGTTTGGAAGTGGGCGAGCGCTTCGCGCTCGATTTCGTGCGCACTACGTGCGCACTTTCGCAGCCGTGCTTCGCACGGCCTTACGAGATTAATAGGCCTCTCGCCAGCTTGTGGCGCTCGGGCCTAATAATAATAGATTAAATGTATTATTATTATTTATTACTATTATTAATTATTATTTATTTATGTATTTATTGTTATTATTATTATTATTGTTGTTGTTATCATTATATAGCCAATAAGATGAAATAAAATGTTGCTAAACTAAAACCTCCAGGGTGTTTTTGTCAGTTGGAACGCAGGTAATTGACAGATCGTGAAAAAGAATGGACAATACAGATAACATTTTCATTAAAGGTTCACTTCCTGGGACGAGAGCACACCTGCTTGTCAATCATTTTGCATACCTTCCAAGCACACATTTTGAAGTAATATTATGCAGCCTATATCTATAGCCTAAGTCCTATAACGGAGTATGCTCTACCTTTGAATGATTTAGTATCGGCTGTATAAGCTGAAATGTGGGGCATGTGTGTCAGTTTTTCATGCCTCTGTGCACCCATAACATGTACCACCACTCCTCCACTCGTCCACCCGGCCCTTTCATGCTCAACGGAGAGACATTCTTTGCATACGGAGATGAGGTTAGGGTTTTAGCGCGGGGCAGTCGGAACAGTGTTGAATACTGCGTGTCTGATGCCGGGCCGTGACACTAGAGCACATGCAGATTGACATAACTCTTAAGCACCTCCAGCTTAGTCCCAGGAACAACAGAAGGATGTATCCACTGCTACGTTTGTAACTGTTTGAGTGCTAATCTGATTATGCTACTCCAATGTTTGATAATCTACCTGGTGATGCTCCTGGCTCTCACGTCTTTTCATCCGTGTCTCCGTTTGGCTTAGAATAAGGCACGTCTTTGTCTGCAGCCTCTTTCTGCCTGTGAAGGGCGACAAACAGAACATTAAAGGGCGCGTGGCGGGGCTGTCAGCGTCAGAGCAGAAGCACAGATGTTGGTCACCAGTGTTGGCAAGAATGCTCTGAAAATGCATTTATTTACAGAATACTGAATACCTGCATCAAAATGTATTTTGTCAGAGTACTGGATTCTGATTACTTTGAAAACTCGAGATAGAATTAAAAACTGCTCGTTGATTTGTTTTGCCGTTTGTTAAAAAACGTTATCATAAATAAGAGAAGGAAAACTCACGTAACTCATGCAAGAGTTGTGTCTTTTAGTTCAAAGCCTGAATTTCATAATCAAATACCACAATGTATTCCTCTTATTTTAGAAAAGTAACTGTATTCTGAATACCACCAAATACAGTTACTCAAAGGTAGTAATAGTAGTAATATTTACAGTACATGTATTCATTTACTTCCCAACACTGCAGTTCACCCAGTGCAGAAGCACATGTCAGTGTTTGAATGTGCTGATGTACACAGGGCCAGGGGCTCTGCACACTGCACTTTAGGTCAATTAGTCACTATAGAGTGGAGCGCTGTGGTCCTCACCCTCCATCAGCGCCTCTATTCAAAAAAGTGAAATGCCCGCTTGTTACGTATCGAGCCACTTAAAGCACACTTTGTTGCTCAAGGCAAACTCCCAACAATTACACAGTGATTTAAAATCAATGATGCAGACGGGTTTGGCCGAGTCCATGGCCCCTGCCACGTGCAGAGCTGGGCTCTTATAAATGTACATGGACGAGGATTCCAGCAGCTTCTCTGTGCAATTGTGTAACGTTGTTATTCATGCAACTGGGCTGCAGTAAACAAGTCACTAGTGTTCGTCTACTACTAACCCAAAGACTGTCGGGTTGAGTTCTGCGAAGAGTTATAGCTCTTGAAAAGGCTAATGGTAAAGAATATCAGCCATGCTTCAGTCTGAGTGAGAGTGAGGTGTGAATGAATACTACAAGTTACACAGGACTACTGCGAGAGAAACCATATGAGCACTTTACTCACGGCCCGACTTTGTTGCCGAAGAGCTGTCTGAGGATGAGGGCGATGCTGGTGAGGACCATCATTGTGGTGCACATGCTGGTGCCGAGGGAGGGTTATCGCCTGGACACTTGCTTCTCCATCCAAAAACACTTGACTGGTGTGAGCTGCAGCAGTGGGACTATTCCCTTTGTCGTACTCGTCTGCCGCTCACAACTGGGGAGATTAGCTCAGAAGGATTAGTCAGGATCAAGGAGAGAGAGGGTTAGGGCTCACAGACAGGACAGGGATGCACATTGTCATTTTGGCACGAGAAGGAATCCTGCTCAAAAAAGTTGCCTTCACGACGTTATGGTATTTTATGTTATCATTTCAGAGGTCACGACAATTCCTTGGGGGATTCACAGCTTTTGAGGAAAATAGCACAACAAAATCCACATGTGTTGCACCTTTTCAGATTTGTTAAGAGTCCACAAATTTGCCATAATAATCTTGTATATTAATGTCATTTTAACTGGATTAGATTCTCCCGACACATTAAAACACACCACATTTGTGCCGACAGAGTTAACATTGAACTTTGTGCCAGCTTTTCTTTCATGTGGACAAGGCTAGTAATTACACTTTAAGCCTTAAAATTCGACCATAGAAATCTGACCTGCCCTTTAGAATGTAGTGATGTCACGTGACTGAAAGACTGATAAGTGTTCCCAAGGATTATTACTGCTACCCCTGCTTTGCGAGTTCTATTCAATTCAACTAAACTAATATCCCAGATTGTATTTCATTATTACCGCCCTCCTATAGCTGCTCTCTCTTTGTATGGATCTCGATAAGCCCTCTTTTATTGCGCTTTGACAGAAAATAGGGCCCAGCGGATCATTGTTGAAGATATTACTAGGCTGTTTCTAAAAATACCAGGGCCCCCCCCCCCCCCCCCCCCCCAAGGCTCGCTGCGCCCATCCTGGCATATATTATGAGAAGGAAAGCCATAGTGGGATAAATGGAGGTAAAAATAGATAGACCTCCGAGCTACTTATAATTAGCACTGCTGACTCAAGCGGGGAATAGGGGATCAGTAGGGCAAGTTAAAGGAGGGACGGCCCGTTAGCGTACAGTATGCAGCTACACCTTAATGAGTGAAAATGAGCTCGATTTGACTGCAAAAATGACAACGAAACAGGTTGTATTCCATTTGGGATGTGAAAAAACCACATCTCAAAGCACTTTGTGTCCTGTAAATGCACGGTAATAGCATTATAACTGGGATAATGCATTTAGCAGCTGTGTTTTTTATATTGCGACAAACAAAACACTGCCCGAGTTTCTGTATCCTTCATAAAGGATTAGGTGAAGTCATATTACTGTGAAATAAAGTAGAATGGTAGATGTATCCTGTTTCCATTCGTAATTGGATCATAATGAATACTTCTTGCCATATTCATCCTATTATTGCTATTAACATACCTTGATTTCATTGCTTGCAAGTGACTGTTCAAATCAAGGGAATTCAAGCAAATGTAACTTATTTAATAGGTGCATTATGCAATTTTTCAGTTGGAGGGTCCGCCACCTGCTTGTTTCCATGGAGAAGTTATGGCTTTGCCAGGAATTTTCCACAGTATGGCATTAAACTTATCTTAAATTATTTATAAAGAGGATTTTCTTTTTAAAGAAGACATATTATGCTTTTTCAGTTGTTAGCATATCATTCTAACATAAGTAGATCATCATTTTTATTTGATTTATTTTCATTGTAAAAGGCAATATTGATTTTAAAATTGGTTAATAATAGAAACAGGTCCATTGACTTCCTGTTCAAAACTGCAGAACTGATAAGCCCCGCCTCTTCATAGTGACGTTTCACTGTAACACAACTCTACACGAATATGAATCTGAGTCTTCATTTTTCAGATAATCACAATTATGTACAAGGGTGTGGGCATGGATAGGGGGTAGGTGAAAGCAGATATTTTTTGAGCACTCAAGCCTCAGTTGCAGGACAATACAGGATTAACTCATACATGCAGGAATCTATCAAAATATAAACTAATGATGAAGAAAAACTGTTTTAACAAGTGCCAAAGTTTTTATATGACATCCCCTTTAAAATATACCGGCATTCTTACTCATCTGTTACTTGGCCTGCTTGTCTCCATGGAAATATGTATGTTGTAGTCAAAGCAGGACCTCCTTGACCTGGATTTTAACGTATTCATTGACTAATTGTATTTTGCGTAATGAAATGTATGGATGGGCTACATGGAAACCTGAATTTTCCCATTTTTTTTAAGGATTAATAAAGTTTCTATCTAACTATACACAAGTAAACATACATAATAACCTTTAAAATGGTTATTTTTCCATTACACTAATAAAACCCGCATTGAGTTCTATGTTCTTTTCATACTGCGTGTTTAATACATATACAAAGGATAATGTAAAAATGTACAATCGTCACTATAATCTGTTATAAATGTAAAAACATCTCTCTAGGACACGTGTGGGTCGACACTTCTAATAGGAAAACGTCACAATAAGGATTTAAGAATGGTATTTACATGGCAGTTTCTAGATATACAGTACACATTCAATAGAAGGCACGTCCAAGTCCAATGTGACCTCCAGTCCACCGCTGAAGCTTCCAACTTTGATCCTTCTTTGAAATCCATTGGTCCCAAACTATGGTAAAGACAGTGGCAGTTTTAACAGTATACGTGCTGCTAGGCTATGTTACCTACTCATATATTATTATTGATACATTTTAATATTGTATATGCATAATAATAATCCAGCTTTATCTAATGTTACACAAAACTAGTTTATACATTTCTGTCAGATACAGCGCTTCCTTTAACAGATCATACGTTGAGTAGATCCCTTCGATGAGAGGCCGTTCACATGTCCGTGTGTGTTACGTAATCCCAGTGTGGAACGCTCTAGACTTTCATCCGCTGGATGTGGAGAGTGTGGTCCAGCCCACTTCCTCGTACACGGCCGAGATGCCACAGCAGACGGAGGCCAGCAGCTTGGTCCACGCCGCTCCCACCTCCGGAGTGACCACCTGCGGGAACGCCTCCCCGAGCACCTCCAGGATCACGCCGCTCAGAATCTGTCACACATCAGTGTTCACAGTCAGACGAGCGCCCGATATCGTGCTAAATATACACTTTTATTCTTTTAACGTAGTTGCAATGTTGATTATATTTACATGTTGCAAAAGAAAGTGAATGAACTGTAAACATCTGAATCCAGTTAATGAAATCAGATTTTTAGGGTGTGTTTATGTGCCAGACAAATCTGATAATTATAACTCTTTCAATCTTTAGTGTTTTCTCTTTTTGTTCAGTTCCTGATTGCGTAAGTTTCCTTGTCCAAACCTGCACAGACGTGAACAATCAAAAAGAAATCAGAATATTCACGTAACTGTAGTAACTGTAGTAACTGTAGTAACTGTTGTAACTGTTGTAACTGCAGTAATTGTAGTAACTGTAGTAACTGTAGTAAATGTAGTAACTGTAGTAACTGTAGTAACTGTTGTAACTGCAGTAATTGTAGTAACTGTAGTAACTGTAGTAAATGTAGTAACTGTAGTAACTGTAGTAACTGTAGTAAATGTAGTAACTGTAGTAACTGTAGTAACTGTAGTAAATGTAGTAACTGTAGTAACTGTAGTAACTGTAGTAAATGTAGTAACTGTAGTAACTGTAGTAACTGTAGTAAATGTAGTAACTGTAGTAACTGTAGTAACTGTAGTAACTGTAGTAACTGTTGTAACTGTTGTAACTGTTGTAATTGTAGTAACTGTAGTAACTGTAGTAAATGTAGTAACTGTTGTAACTGTTGTAACTGCAGTAATTGTAGTAACTGTAGTAACTGTAGTAACTGTAGTAACTGTAGTAACTGTAGTAACTGTTGTAACTGTAGTAACTGTAGTAACTGTTGTAACTGTAGTAAATGTAGTAACTGTTGTAACTGTTGTAACTGCAGTAATTGTAGTAACTGTAGTAACTGTAGTAACTGTAGTAACTGTTGTAACTGTAGTAACTGTTGTAACTGTAGTAACTGTTGTAACTGTAGTAACTGTAGTAACTGTTGTAACTGTAGTAACTGTAGTAAATGTAGTAACTGTAGTAACTGTTGTAACTGTAGTAACTGTTGTAACTGTAGTAACTGTAGTAACTGTAGTAACTGTAGTAACTGTTGTAACTGTAGTAACTGTAGTAACTGTTGTAACTGTAGTAAATGTAGTAACTGTTGTAACTGTTGTAACTGCAGTAATTGTAGTAACTGTAGTAACTGTAGTAACTGTAGTAACTGTAGTAACTGTTGTAACTGTAGTAACTGTTGTAACTGTAGTAACTGTAGTAACTGTTGTAACTGTAGTAACTGTTGTAACTGTAGTAACTGTAGTAACTGTAGTAACTGTAGTAACTGTTGTAACTGTAGTAACTGTAGTAACTGTAGTAACTGTAGTAACTGTAGTAACTGTTGTAACTGTAGTAACTGTTGTAACTGTAGTAACTGTAGTAACTGTTGTAACTGTAGTAACTGTAGTAACTGTAGTAACTGTAGTAAATGTAGTAACTGTAGTAACTGTTGTAACTGTAGTAACTGTTGTAACTGTAGTAACTGTAGTAACTGTAGTAACTGTAGTAACTGTTGTAACTGTAGTAACTGTAGTAACTGTGTAAGTTTACCTGACATAGCTTGAAAACTAGTCGTATGTCACAGATGATATAGTGCTCGTCTTGATCCTATATATTCACATATTAAGGTCGTCTGCCTCAGTTTATTAAAACACTGTGGTTGTTGTTCATCGTTTGGCAAGTCTAGCATCGTGTAAACATTTCCACAGTCAATTCCACACAAAAACAATCTGCTAGTGTTTTGGAAAATCATAGGGAACGAATCAATAGGGAATGTTTTCCATTTTACCAAACAATAAAAACTGTGTACCCACAAGTGTGAATAGCATAAAATGACCTTTAAATCACATTTATGTGGTAAAAGTCAGATAATGGACTATAAATAGATTCATATTAAATTTGCAATGGATAAATCTATTATTTGTCTTTAATTCAATTATTCTATTAGCAGGTTTTGCAGAAGTGTAATCAGGAATCAAAACATCTACATGTATGTGACCTTTAATCTGGAATGATTAAAGATAGTGTAGTGTGATTACTGTAGTAAAGGTAGTTGTACTATAGTATCCAAACACAGTATCTGCACTGGTACAAGGAATGCCACAACCAGTAGAAACCCATTTTAAATGATTGCTTTTAAACAGCTTCAATCAGTTGATCAAATTTATCAACAGTACTTTGTTTTGGTTCATTTTGGATTTGTTTGGAACAAAAATTAAGTTTGTGCCAAAACTTAGTGATGAATATTGTTTGCATTTTATTTCGAGTAGAGATGTAACAATAACCCAAATACTGTGATTTTGCATTGTTAAAAGTCTCACAATAATAATATAATAATATTGTGGGCTGTCACAATATATCGAATTATGAGGTTCATCTTACAAAAAATACAGAGGGAACTACATAGACCATGATCCTTTGCTCTATTTCAGTGCAGACGACACGAAAAAATCCTATGTTTTTAGCACTTTTATATCTTTTGTCCTTGGAAAATGTCAACATTGTTCTGTGAAATGAATATGGTGGAAATATCATTGCATCATATCATTATAAAACATGAAAAACGTAAATTAATAAATAATGAATCTCTATATTTTTTGGGAATAATACCATGATACAGTTACACAAATGAGGCTGTAGATGTTGTGGTTCTTCTTTGTTTTTATCACTAGATCTTTCTGCTACTTTTTAAGAGACCATATACTTGATATACTTTTTACACAATATATCGCTCAATCTCTACAAACGAGTATGCAAAACCCACAATGAACCACTATGATGCAGTATTTACCTTGAAATAGACCGGGTCCACCTTGTGTCTTAGAGCGTGCGCCTTCCCCACCGACTTGAGCACCGACGCCACCTTCTCGGCGTTCTCCAGGCTCTCCACCAGGGTGTTGAGGGCGTTCATGACCCGGTGAGCGTGCTTCCTCAGCTGGGCGCTGTTCTCCAGCTCCTCGGCCTCCTCCACGTGCTTGAACTGGCTGAAGAACTGCTTGGATGAGGGGAAGTTCACGAACAGCCTGCAGACGAGAGAGAGCGAGAGAGAGAGAAATGTAAGCACGAGCAGCTGCTGCGAGCGAGGCTCTCTTAATCTCCGCGGCGCATTTGATTTGGCGAAACCACTCCAAAGCTGGCGAGATAGCGTTAGCAAACATCAACACGTCGCAGGCTTGCATTTTTGCACGGCAGTTTTGTGCTGTAGAACATGGTTTGTGTTCGGGTTTGTGAGCAGGAGCAGGTAGGAATTAAAAGTACAGACCTCTGCCAGAGTGTTTTTGAATTGTAACAAAATGAACTGATGTCCTAAGACCCCAAAAACTCTCACAATATATAGTCTACATTGTATTGCTTTGTAAGTGTTTAGGTCTGAAAAGCGTGAAGTGAACTGGATTGATAAAAATTTATCAAATGGCACGGGGCAATACTGAAAATGTGTCTCTCCATTTCAGAATTATTCGGGCCTCAAAACTCCTGCCATGGGCACAATAAATGGATCTCTTTGGAACACACTTCTGGAAACTGGGAAAAAGACCATCACAAAAAGGTGGATGACACGAATTGCGCCAACGATTAAGGGCTGGGCTTAATTTGACTGACATGGGACTAAATGGGACTTTTATTTTGACTTTTATGAGCCTTAAGTTTCTTTTCTTTGGATGCCCTCCCTTCCTTATTAAAAAAAAAAAAAAAGTTTAACCAATTTGTTAAACTTCTGGTCCTGTCTGTTCTATAAATCAATAAAATAAATTAAAATGAATTTAAATAAATTAAAATAAATTAAAATAAAATAAATAAAATAAATAAAATAAATAAAATAAATAAAATAAATGAAATAAATAAAATAAATAAAATAAATAAAATGTGTTTTTTTGTCTTTACCGTAATAAGCAATATACTGCCATCAACAAACTGCCATTAAAAAGTCTTTGAATACAGTTAAATCATTAGTAAACATAGAGGGCTATAAAGTTAAACAGAAAGATAAGAAAATTGTAATATGTTTGTTTTGCCAGATGCCCTCCCTGTAATACACTACATCTGGAATTGGTGAGCCAAGACTTCCAAAGGGTACGACCTCTTGAACCAGATCAAATCCATCAAAAAGCCCTTTGGTATGTCTAGTGAGTATCTCAGCCGTATCCAAGAGCGATCTAGAAACATCAAGGCACTGAGCTGAGGAGGAACAGAAGACACGTGTAAAGTTGTGCCCTCTGCAACATTTGGCTTGTACTTTATCAAGTCATATCAATCATTTCAACTTTCTTTGTGTGAGTGAATTAGTGTTCACTAAATCATACAACATGGCACGCACTTAAGGTCAATTCTTGATTTGTGGCAGTTGAACAAAACGAAAATATTTGTTTAATAGCGAGCCATTAAAGCTGACT
>NW_027315757.1:9999136-10051636 GCF_026437365.1 Eucyclogobius newberryi
ACACACTGAACTTCTTGTGATAATTTCATCTCCCAAAATGCCTTCATTACAAAGTACGTCCCGTGTTTTTAGCCTTGTTTCAACTACTCGTTGCCCTCTACTGGCAACAATGGTGTTTTGTGTTCACTGGTTAGGCTGAGTTACCTGTTAGATTCTATTTCCTTTTATTCTTGATACTTTAATTTTACTGTGCCAAAATATGCATAGTAAAATTATACATATATAGCATTTATTTATGTTTTCATCAAATTCTCAAAGCACACTCTTAGTTTGAGAATCATAATCACCAACAATGGCAGTAAAGCTTTTTCCACACTAAATTTGACGTTTTTATTGCACTGAAAACCCAACTGAAATGATGAAGTTGACTGAAGTTATTCCTTTGGCTATAATATTCCACAGTTTGGCCAAAACCTTTCCATCAAGAATGTTCTGAAGAATTTTGTTTTCATAGAATCATGTGGGTAACATGCCATCTCCAGAAAGCAACAACGCTCGTGTCGTTTTAGGTCACGAAACATAAAATATGAAAGTGATTCTGGCTCTGAATATCAATGTTACGGCTGTCCAAACGTGTCAACTTATACAAAGCCTGTAATCAGAATGCTTCAGAAGATCTAAACCAGCGATGGGCAATTATTTTCCTCTGAGGGCCATATTCGAATCCAGGCAAGTAGCAAAGGGCTGGCCCGCCATCATTGGTGTAAAACAAATAAATAATTAAATATCACATAAAATATCACTTTTCTGTCAAATATAGGCTATTGAATCTATCATTTAATTCATTTCACGTCATATTTATTAAGGATACAAGTGCAGACAGATGCCTAAGGGCAAAAAATAGTTGAAATAGTACTTGGCGGGCCGGATTATAAAGACAAACGGGCCAGATGTGGCTCGCGGGCCGTAGTTTGCCCACCCCTGGTCTAAACTGTCTCTAATGTTGTTGTGTGACTTGTTGCACACATAGAATCACGCGGGGTCAGACACTGTGTCGCTCTCCTTATCCCCAAAAGGCACAAACTGACCCTTGCAGGAATGTGTCCAGACCTAAAGGGCCTGTCCTAAACGCCGCCGGGAGCACAGCCAATGCATCTGGATGTGTATAATCCTCATGTCACTCTGCTTCCTCCACGAGACGAAACTCGCATCGAGGAAGGAACCGGAGTTTTACAGTGATAACAAAACGACAACATCTTAGGCAAGTAATAGCTGTACGACACAACTTAACAATGTTGTTCTTAAGGGACTACATTTCAGCAAAAAAAACGGTTTGAGGAAGGTTCCTGGTTCTTATTTGCACTACGTCATAATGAATACGCTATAGTTGTGTCTAGTTTTACTTTGCTTTATTGGAATTGGCTGATATTTGTATTATTGCTATTATGAACAAAGCATTTCCCCCTTATGCTGATTTTACTTTTAAATATTTGTATGTATTTATTTACTAAGTCATTTTTCCTCCCACAAAGACAAAAAGATCAGTCCTTAAAGAAGCACCTACACAAACACAAAACTTTACAATCTCGAACCAAACAAGAGTTTAACAGATCTAAAGGGTGACGTGAAATTAGATTTTTTTTAATACAATTTTCTGCAAGTCTAGTTTCTTCAAATACTAAATAAAATGTCTTTAGTAAATATTTTTGTATCTAATATTTTGACAAAACGTAGGCAAGAAATTTAGATGTGACTCTTGATTTTCTGATTTTTATGTCCCGAATATGTGCAATTTTGGCCATTTTTACACATAAAACTCATATTTTTACATGATAACGTTACATGAAAAACTTGTAAGGCATATTTTCTTTGGATTTATCTATTAAGTCAATGACACAAGTTTCAAGTTTTTTCCCCCCAGCAAAACAATTTATGGAAAAATATGTTGTTGAGCACAATAGAAGTACAACTTTTTTCTTTTTTTTTTCAATAGTAAGTTTAATAATGTAATATTTTTTTAATGTGTAGTTACTTACAAGCCACTATTGTATCTTGCCTCTCCTTTTTTTCTTTTATCACATTAAAAATTCTGTTCCTTGATTGTTTTAATGAAGTATTTTATTTCCGAATGTTACTTTTAACTTGACTTAACTAACTTCATTTGAACTTCCTTCCATTCAGGGCGTCTCCTGCTGTGATGACCTCTTTGCGCATCCAAGGGTGGAGAGTGTTCCACCAAATTTAATGAGAAAATTTAAATAGTCATTTGGAAGTCTTAATCCCTCCTTAACTGAAGACGTGCACTTCAATTAGAAACGGTAATCACTCGCAACTTTCACGTCCTCAGCTGCCCCCAGGACGCGACCGGAGTGAAGAGTCCCCCCGAAAAGAGAGGTTTTGCCCTGCGCTGCTCCAGTTTCACATTTCTCACCTCCTAAGGGCTTTGGAAAATGCAAAACACATTTTGGGAGTGTTGCAGAAACCGCACATAATGATTGCAAAGTATTTGTCCAACTTCGCCCGTAAACTTTCAGAGGATTAAAGAGGATTATACAAAAGGTAAATGCTGTCGTGAAGGATTGCTGTAAAACCAGTGTGGCTCTTTGTTTGGCACTTAAATAACAAGAGTGAACGTGTGAAAAAGAGAATATCAAGTCAACATGTTCTCAAGTGTTCAATTCAATTTGAACTGACCAAAATTTAGAGATTTATTTACTTGATGGAGCAATCTGACACGTTTCAAGGTGAATTGCAATAAACATCTTTAACATTTCGTTAATCATATCTAAAAAAGTAAAAACTAAACAAGTTCAAATATATATGTGACTGCTTTATTAGTTGCAGCGGTTCATTTTCTTGCCGTCTCTCAAAGGTTAATGCTACTAAACATGCTTGAATTGCCCACTTTGAACTGAATTCTATTTAATCTATTTATTTATTGTATTAATTGATTTATTTAATTTATTTAATTTATTTAATGTATTTTATACAAAAGGACAAAAAGCACTGAGCCCTTTACTTACATTACTTGTCATTTCAACCCAATTTATTTGCTAAAAATGCCCTTAACACAACTCACAGATCTATGTTCATCTTTCAATCTAAATAATTACTTGGAAGCGGTCTGAAATATCATGAAAAAAGTTGAATACAGTGTAATAATAACCTAAAAATATAGCCGCAAGCGGCAATGATCGGCCCTCGCCACGCCGCCGCCGCACCGCCGCCACGCCGCAAGAGGAGGGGGCGCTAACGCGCCCCAATTGTCCTTTTATTACGCCTACTGCTGAATCTGTGACGCTGTCACATCTTCTCCCCTTTGTTTTACCATCAAAAAGCTATTTTATTTTGAATTCTTGGCAAAATGTGCGGCTTTGCCGCACAGACACCGTGACTCTTTGAATGAAAATGTGGATAACTTTTGATGGTCCACCCCTGAAGATGAGTCCCACCAAATTTCAGGTTAATAGGGCTGACGCCCTGGGAGGAGTTTGTGAAAGTCTAAAGTGTAAACATGTTCTGGCGATTTCCCCATTGGAATAACATGAAAGGTTTCGGTCATCGTTACGGCACCGCCATAACAATTATGACATGGGTCTCATTGACTTTTTTGATGGGGATGCTAAAATTGAGTTGTGTGTCAAATTTCATATAATTTCGCAAAACTAAACATTTAACCTCCATATAAAATCTGTAGGGGGCGCTGTGGCGCCAAATGAATTTATTTCACTTCAAGTAGGTTTAGGGCAAAGAGTTTAACAACTGATTCTAATTTGACGCAATTCGGACTTTATCTGCGCAAACGGCAGAAATTTTAAATATGGGAGATTTCTGAAATTCTAGCTACAGTTTGCGGCTTCGCCGCACAGAGACCGTGAGAGGTATCAATGTAATTTGGATAACTTTTGATGTCCCACTCCTCAGTAGCATTTTCACCAAATTTCAGCTTTTTAGGGCCAATGCCCTGGGAGGAGTTCGTAAAAGTACGACGTTTGGAAAAACTCCGAAGTCATGTTTAGCCATTTTTGAAGCAATATGGCCGACATTTGGTTGGGCGGACAGCGTTGCCGTAATAATATTTTTTACTTCTCTTGTCACCATCTACCTTTGCGCCAAATTTCATGATTCTACGATCAGATTTTTTTTGGGTCATTTCCCATCTCTCAATGCATTTTTGGTACATTTGGGGGCGCTGACGTGCCAATTTTTTTATTTTAGAAAAGGGAAATAGCCAGAATGTAGAGAGGCACGATTTTTAGAGGTGTGAACATTTTTGTGACTTTTCGTCAATGTTCACTGGGTGAAAAATAGGGGGGTTGGTCCCGAGAAGAAGAAGAAGAAGAAAGAATAATATTCCGATGCGAAAACAATGTTTCCCATTTTTCAAATATCATAAACTATACATTTTCGGAAAGCGCTCGCGCTTTCCTACCTCATGGTGTGGGTCCCTGGTCACTGACGGGTACTTTCGTTAATTTTGAGTGGGCTCCGCCCACTTTGTGTTTTTGGCCCTCTATACAGTAATAATGTTCAATTTTTGCATTACATGCTTATATGCACGGAACATGCAAGAGATGGGGAACGTATTCGTGAGCTACTTAGCGCAAATGAGTGCTTTATATGGGGATGACGACCGCTTCCAATGTAAAGTGCTCGTTTAGTGCGCACTTTTGCACGGGCTTCGCCCGTTTACAACGGTAATGTTCCATTTTCCTACTACTAATTAGTATGCACGGGGCGTGCGTGAGTGAAGGAGTGCGTTAGTGATAGTTTGGAAGTGGGCGAGCGCTTCGCGCTCGATTTCGTGCGCACTACGTGCGCACTTTCGCAGCCGTGCTTTGCACGGCCTTACGAGATTAATAGGCCTCTCGCCAGCTTGTGGCGCTCGGGCCTAAAAATACAGATCCAGTTTTAGTCAATTTAACTAAGGCCAGACATTCATATTTTACAGCCCCAAAAATGAAGAGTGAATGAACCAAACGGTCTGATCGCTGGTGATGGATCGGAGCTGTCGAGCCTTCCGTGCAGACGTTTGAAAATACTTTAAAGAAAAGGGAGGGAGTCTTGTCTCTCAGCCAAAGGTGTATGACTGATGCATTTGAATGTTTACCCACCAGTACCAGCGTGATAAATGGGATTAAGAGAGAGCGCGCGCAAGGCTGAGGATATTGGAGACGCAGAAATGTAGCTAGATTTGGAAGGAAAGTCGGGATTTTATTATTAGAATCTGTTCATGTCATTTGTTAGAGTATTTAACGTGGGCAAAAGCAGTTTAGTTACAGGTGGAAAACTGTCCGCGTTCACACCTCAAAGGTCAAAGTTTGATGATGCCGGTTCAGGCCTGATGTGGACTTGGTTTGGTCCCGGTCCAGGTTTAGTTCCTGGCCCAGTCCCAATTTTGGATCGGCTAATATTTGCTATTTTGTCATAGTGTAAATAAAATATAACTTGTAGCTGAATTAATACTTCTTTCGATCTTAGAAATTCACAAAAAGAAGTTTAAAAACTCCAAATGCCTTGTTTAAATATAACATTTTCAGTCTTTCCTTCATTCGGTCAAGTTTGTACACATGCAGTATGTTTGAAATAAAGATGACTGAATAACTTCAAAATAAGTAAGAGACTGACATTGTCCAGACACAAGTTAAACAAGTAAATAAAAAGGAATCGGAATTTGTTTTAAAGTTCAACTTGTCAAAACGGCTTTTCGAAACATTGCAGAAATGTTATTGAACTCAAATATAACATTCATTTCATCTTATCACGCAGCGCCAACAAATATTTATATTTTCCTTCACTTGCAAGGACGAAATGGCAACTCGGATACATTTATTTGTGGGAGTTTGCAATTACACATAACGCAGATTAGATTAGAAGAGTAAGCGACATATAATAGTTACCAGGAGATAAAGAAGGATTCAAAATAGGTTATTATGCCTGACTATTTGATAGTTTTGTGGTATTTTACTGCTGCTGTTCTTGTACGCAAACATCTGGACAAAATGTAAGATCATGACGAGCAGAGGTTACTGCCAGACTTTGTTGTGGGATTATATTAAATTACAACAACATATTTAAATAGTCATGATCAGAAACAGATCGATGTTAGATCTCTTGATGCACGAACACGGTTGAATCATGCGTCTTTTTCTTCTTATCAAGTGTATCATCCTTAACATTCACCTTTACCTCCATCAAAACACAAAGTCCGGCGTGTCAGTTTGCATCGTGCACAAAAGTAAAACAACCAAACCCACCTGACCAGGATGGCGACCCCGGCTTCTTCGCAGTTCTCGTAGACTTTTGCCCACGAATCCTGGATCATGACTCTCTCCTTTTCCGTCAGCGGACTCGGGCGCTCCAGGTGGTCCATCTCCCCATCTCCTTGCATCTTCTCTATCCCTCTAAAAACAGACAACACACACACACACACACACACAGTTAGGAGGCTGGGAAGCTCATCTCACACGTGCCTCATCCTCATCTGCCGCCGCTGACAGGATGCCCTTCCCCCTTCTGCAAAACAAACACTATCTCTCACCTTTTCGGCGGCCGAGAGAAGAAATGTGTTCGCGAAATGCCTTGTGGTTCCCGCCTCCTCTCCTCCAGCGCTCTGACGGTCTGTGCTCTTCCTCGCCACTGGAGCGGGATGAGAGTGAGCGCCGACCAGGCTGAAGAGACACACAAGAAAAGGCACGCAGCGAACGAGGAGGAGCCACGCGCTTGTGCACGCCCTCTCTCTCTCTCTCTCTCAGCCTCTACACACAGACACACACACACACACACATGCATACAACACACACACACACACACATGGATACAACACACACACACACACACATGGATACAACACACACACGCACACACACACACATGCATACAACACACAGACACGCATACAACACACACACACGCACACACACACACATGCATACAACACACAGACACGCATACAACACACACACACACACACGTGGAGACACACACACCTACACACACGCACGGACACACACAGGCACTCACTTACTCACACAAACACGGACACACACACAACACGCATAGAACACACACACACACACACACGCATACAACACACACACACACACACACACATGCATACAACACACACACACACACACACACACACACACATGCATACAACACACACACACACACACACACACATGCATACAACACACACACACACACTCACACACACACACACACACACACACACGCCTCACCTTTGGAGGAGGTACCTCAACACGGGGAGATAACAGACAGAGACACAAACTAAATCTTACTTTCACAATCTAAATGAAATGTTGTGGTCAGCGATGGTCATGATGACGTCAGGATAATAATTCTGAAGTTGACTTTTGAGCAGATTAGCCTCCACTGGGTTCGTGCGGAGCTGAGCAGTTACAATGAACCAGCACCACGTCCCGCACACATAGGGTGGTGTTTCAGAATGAGGGGGATTTGTGCTTTGCAGGTAACAGGATACACTTGAGAGTAGTGTAGTAACAACTGTCCCGTGGCCTCACATGCTGTCAACAGTGCACTCAAATGAACCTCTGTGCAGGGCAGGGTTTTACAGCACTGTTGGAGGAATCAATCATTTGTACACAAGAGAAGTTAGAAAGAGGGCAGCTATAGAAGCATCAGATACCAGGTTATTTAAAGCCGTACAGGGGAGGTGCAATGTTCAGTAGGTGTGAACCACACAGACCTGTGTTAAACATTGACAGAGCGCCTGATAGTACACGCACGCACACCCCGGGAAGAAACCGCACACATAAAGAGGCCTGAAGCCTGGTATAGACCGTGTCTAACAGTAATGTTGATATTCAGATGATCCATTCGTCTTGAAACGTGTCTCTAAATGTATTATGGTACTTGATGTTTAAGTGTCAGACAAAATTCCACTTCACTTTTTCTGCTTTTCCTTTTTTTCTTTCGTCATAAACAACCTTTGAAGCACATTTCATATTTTGCATATCTTCTAAACAACATGCACTATATTTTTCTTAATATCTTGCCCACCCCCCTCATAGACAGTTATTTGAATCTAAAATGGAAAAATTCAAATAAGATATGCTGAAATCTAACTGTCACGTATATATTGAACTGTCATATAAATAAATATTTATCAATAAGAATCCAAAATTCAATCCAAACCCAAGGTTTTCTCCCCAAAATTCGTGGAAACAAGTTGGTTTCTCAAACTTCTTTAGAAGAAAAATAGGCCATTCGATTTTTCCACATAATTCATATTTCTTTGCATACTTTATCTTCTCAGAATGTTTCGTACTCTCAGGTGATGCGCAGTGACGCAGCTAATTAATACTGACATCTAGTGGACAACTGCAGTATGACTATATGTTCTGCCACTATCTTCAGGTGAAAACTCACCCTGTGGGACCTGCACTTCACTGCAGCCGAGTTTAAAGGAAACATGTTTTCATTTTTCATTTGTTTTACATTTTGTTCATTGTAAACTTGTCTACAATATTAATCGAAAATGCCTTTTTGTAGTTTTATTTCAGTGTAACAAGCAGCAGATCATTTACATGATCTACGACTCTGTGGTGGCATCAGCTCCTGTATGGTGTGGCCTGCTGGAGCAGCAGCATCACAGAGAGGGAGAGGAAGAGGCTGGACAGAGTCATCAAGAAGTCCAGCTCCGTCCTGGGCTGTGCTCTGGACTCGGTGCAGGAGGTGGGGGACAGAAGGGTCCTGGCTAAACTCACATCTATGCTTGACCATGAGTGTCGCCCCCTGCAGGACACTCTGTCCACTCTGGAGAGCAGCTTCAGTGACAGACTGATCCACCCTCGCTGTGTGAAGGAAAGGTTTCACAGGTCTTTCCTTCTGCTGCTGTCAGACTTTAAAACAATCAATAATAATAATAAATAATAATAATGATAATGATCATAATTATTATTATTATTATTATCATAATTAAAAGCTTATTTATTTGTATGTATTTATTAGACAAAGGTTAGATCCCTTTTCACTTCATTTCATCGAACACTTTTGACCCTCCGCATAATTATCTTCATTCAGTTGCCAGTTGACTATTTTGTCGCGTTTGATGTCATCGATGAGTGCGTTAAAAACAAGAGTTCAAACACACAGACTTTTAGCTCTGCCTTTTGTCTCCAAAAGCTTTAAGAGCCTTATCTGTGGCTATAAACTTTACTATAAATGTGTAGAATGTAAATGAATTAGGTCTGTAAATTAAAGTAATGACTTCATGTTCTCATCCCTGCTCTCAGAGAGAGAGCAGGAGAGAGAGAGAGATCAGGATAGAGAGAGAGAGAAAAAAAATGTGGGAGTGGCTCCAAAATGGGTCGTTTAGAGTTAAATAGAGTTAAATAGAGTTAAATAGAGTTAAAGTGCTGTACAGTTTGTTGAGCTTGTTTGAAACCTTAATTGCCTGAATGTTTTTTGTTAATGATTTACAATGAAATTGAACATGGCACAAGTTTAATGAGCCAACTATTATTATCATTATTATTATTATTATTTATAACCCATCAAATTACATAAAATTACACCTGTTTCCTTCTGAATATTTTAAAAAGTGGGATCTAGTTTAAATTATGGGCAATTTTACTTTAAGTAAGATCATAGCTAATAAAATGCAGCAAATGACAAGAAATGTATCTGTTTTGATGAAAATGTTCATATACTTTTCCCACACACAAGATCAAACTATCAAACTATCAAATGGCCAACCGTGTTTTGTGGGTGCCCTCTGTGTTCAAGCCCCTGGCCCCAGATGCGCTCTGCACGGCCCTGCGCAACACAACCACGTGCGTATGAATGCACTACTTTTTCTGAATATTCTTTAAGCCTCTGAAGATTGCATGCTTATCAATGCATACGTGCAGTTTATACCATGAATTCATATGAGAGCCCTGCACGGATTTCCCTTAAACACAGAGTTTAAAGGTTATTTTCCCACATGTTTTGTCCTGATGCAATAACTGCTAAAGTCATGCATAGAATCGTTTTCCCTAATAATGTATAAACATTTTAGAGACTATAAACCAATTTATAATGACAACTATAGAAACGTACCTTTGGCAAGGAGCCATGAGCCGGATTGACCCGCTGAAGCTTCCGTACGGACTTGGGGGTTTTGTTATAAATAAATCTAGAGGGAAGGCACTGTGACGTCCAGTTCTGATTGTAATAATCTGCTCAAGATCTCATGCAAATTCATATGGAGAGTATTTATTGCAGCAAAATTATTTATATCGTTTATTGGACTAAAAGAAACATGCATTTGATCTTTAACTAATATTCTCCTTTTTCTTTTTTAAATATAAAAATCTCACTATTATTTATCCATGTTGGGTATATTTTATCAATTAAATATTATTAATTATCAATGGTTGTGTGTTTGACATGCAAACATACTGTAATCCTACATTAACTGCAAACAAGTGACATGTTAATTCGAGTATTCAGTTTCATAATTCTATAAAAACGGCCCTGACATTTCTACTGCTTTAAATTTGAAAAGTGCTTGTATTACTATTTTATTTGTATTTTAAAAGTTATCCTAAATCATCATATTTTATATAAATTGTGAACGTTTATGATATATTATATTATAATCATCAAATTTCCTTTGGATAAACTCTGTTGGAGTTAATGGCAACTCTTTTAAAGTCTATATATACAAGAATTCGTTACTTTTTACAGTTACAAGATGGCCTCCTCCGTCACAGCAGACCCTGTGTCAAGATCCCGCTGGCTTTATTTATACGTATTGTTACTTACGAGTGAAACATCAAAGCATTTGATTATTGATCTAACTGTGTTTCAAGACTAGTATGAATACAAGAAAATATATTTGATAAAAGAAAGGATTTTGCTTTTTTTATTTTTAACTGTAATAGTTTTATTCTAATTGGCTTATATTTTCTTCTATGGAGGGATGCTATGAAGGTTATTTTGTGTTTTTATTCCAATTTTTTTTCGGACATCGAATCTAGTAAAAATATTCATGTATATAAATGCGATTAAACTTATTTTTGAATTGGAAAAAAAAAAGTTAAAAAAAGAAAGATATTTGATGTAAAAAATAAATAAAATTCGATGTAAAAAATAAATAAATTCGATGTAAAAAAAATCTTAATAAAAGCACAAAATAACCTTCATATAAAAGCAAAATTGATGTGAAAAAAGTCATAATAAAAACACAAAATAACCTTCATAGACGCAGCCTATTATTCAATTTAGTTGTGCTTTTATTCTCTTGCATTGGACACAAAATGTATTCCTGTCCCACAAGAGCCTCGAACTGAGAAACTCTCAGAAATGTCTGCGCTGTCTGATGTGCAGTGTGTGAATGTCGCTCAAACTCTTCACTCTGTTATTACCATCAAATTATGACTTATCTCACTTTTTCGCCACTCAGAGACGAAGCCCCCTAGTGGCTCATCCGTGAAACAACAGCGGCGCGTGAACCCGGCTGCGTCACGTGATCGGCGCTTTGTCTCACGTTTCAAGGCAAAAGTAGCGTCAAAATGCGCACGCGCCTGTTTCGACACGGCCGTCAGTCATTGTAACGCGGTTGTGCTACCTGCATCTGCATGACAGGTGCTAACTGCTCCTCTGCCCGTCCGATATAGACAAGAAGCAGCTTTTTTTAGGGAAATATTTGGTTAATATTGTGTTAATGTTTCAAACGTAGCGGCGCGTGAGAACCAGGAGCTCCTTGTGCGTTTTAGCTAGCTCCATTAAAGCTAGTTTATGCTGTTAGCCTTTGCGCTAAACAAGACCTTCTGCAGCAACAACACTGACAAAGTGCGGTAGGAGGCGGATGCAGTTTGAGTAGTATTATTTTATTATTCTTATTCTTATACACACAGCCACAATGAATGTTCCCAAAACTGGTTACCGTGTTTTTTCCGCAAATTCTTCTGCAGCCTGCACAGAACTGGCCAAAAAGATAACGGAGTAAGTATGTGGCACCTGGGTTATTATTGTCGTAAACTGCTAAATATCTAATTTTATGGCAATTTTCTGTGTGTTTTTAAACTCTTGGTTTGTTTTGGCTACACCAGTGCAGTATCACGTCTGTTCACTGTGTCAATATTGATGTAAAAATGTCATTTATCTGGTTTAAAATGCTCAAATGACACGTTTTTGGTTTGTGTGTGTTTTACAGGCGACTTGGAGTTGAACTGGGCAAGTCTGTGGTATTTCAAGAATCCAACAGAGGTGAGGTCGAGTAGTTTGTTTAGTTGGTTTCACAATTTTCTACACACAGGGTCCATTATTCTAAACATTCCTTGTCTTGTAAATCCTTAAAAAATAGCTCAACCAAACCGATCAATCAAATTTCTGGATTGATTATGATATTTTTGCAATCTGTTGAAGACTGCAATAATTAATTCAATAATCGTGACTGGTTGAAATAATCCTATTTTGTTTTCTGGGTAATACAGACACAAATCAGAATTACTTTTACTCGATCACAAGTGGAAATTCTACAAAAACACACAAAGAGTGGTTTATAACAATCAATGTAATTTTAAACTAATTTTGTTTAATCTATAAGCCTTTACTTACCATGTTTCACTCTTTTATTTGGTTAAAAATCGAAATGTAGAATATGAATTATTGTTTGACTAGTTGGTACATTTTTCAAGTATAATGCAGAAGTGGATAGCTTATCAAATAAAATAAAAAGCTGAAATATTTTAACAAATTCAATCGCAATTTAACTTTATGTATAACGCACTTTAAAAATGACACCTTTGACAAAATTGCTTCTAGAAAAACATAAATAAAATACATAAAATAAAATAAAAACGGCACATAGTCATCAACAAGTCCAATTGATCTTGTATCCTCCATTAAAAATAAATACATAAAAAAACAGTTAAAAGTACAGAATCTCTTTTTAATGTCACAGAGACTAGAGTTGATGTCAAGGAGTCCGTACGTGGCCAGACCATTTTTATCATCCAAACCATCCCCAGGTAAGCACACAACCTAATGATCGTTCCCGTCACATGTTGCATTTCTTTTTTTGTCTCCTCTTGGTTTATATGTATTTCTTTGACTTTTACAGAGATGTGAACACTGCCATCATGGAGCTGCTGGTCATGGCCTACGCTCTCAAAACGTCCTGTGCAAAGAACATCATCGGCGTCATCCCGTATTTCCCCTACAGCAAACAGTGCAAGATGAGGAAGAGGGGCTCCATTGTGTCCAAACTGTTAGCCTCCATGTTAGCTAAAGCTGGTGAGGAAGTGTGTTGGCTCTGCAAGACTTCTCCGTGCTTCATTTGACTGACATTTTGTCCGTTTCATAGGAATAACGCACATTATAACCATGGACCTGCATCAAAAGGAGATCCAAGGTTTCTTTAGCTTTCCTGTGGACAACCTGCGTGCCTCGCCCTTTTTGATACAGTACATTCAAGAGGAGGTAACGTCATCGCTCACTATGACAGATCTGACATGCAGTGACTAGAGTACACTCTAGTTATTTTATTGCATGTTTTTAAAAGATAAGAAAAGAGAACAGTTGTTTGCACCGCGATGGGGAAATTTCAGTGTCGAGTACAAGGACGGCAAAGAATAAAAAAGGCACTAAAAAATGAATACAAACAATTAACGGTAAAATAGACTTACATCATCCCATTTAGCTAGGATATTAGAATATATTTTTTAAAAGTCGAGATGCAGAGATGGTAGATGGTATTAAATTCTTTGTATAGATATATTTATGGAAAAGTACTTTTTCTATAACTGAACCTTGACATGTACATAAAGAGCTGGTGTGGTCTAATTAACCTTAAGAGATGCTTTGTTGTGAGATATTCTCAGATTTAATCTAAATGGCTGTTTGGACTTAAACAAAACACAAAAAACAGGAGAAGGGAAGGTAGCATGACTGGTGGAACTGAGTGCATTCAGAACAGAAAATCACTACATTACATCTGTACTACATTTAAATAAATCTAGACTCTTTTCTGTTGACAGATTCCAGATTACAGAAACGCAATCATCGTTGCAAAGTCACCAGCTGCAGCCAAGAGGTGAGTAACAGCAACACTAAGTAGATACTGAAGAGATTTGTTTACCTATTGTTTCTTGCGTGCCAAATGTTTGGGACACATTTATGTGTTGTCTTCCATACCCCCGTTTTAAGTGGTCTCTTTGTAGAGCGCAGTCATACGCAGAGCGCCTCAGGCTGGGGCTGGCTGTGATCCATGGAGAGGCGCAGTGCTCAGAGTCCGACATGGCCGACGGCAGACACTCCCCTCCCTCTGTGCGCAACACCACCGGACACACCGGCCTGGAGCTGCCCTGTAAGACACAACATGTCACACATTTCAACATTACACAACCGTCATCATCAGTTATACTTACAAATTACTTTTTTGTGCCACCGCATGTACAAATGCATAATTGTTTCTCCATGAAGCAGGAATACTAACTTGCAAAGTCAAGGACTAAAAATCTATTTTCTGACCTTACAACTCATCGTCTCATTCTAAAATGTCTCAAGACGACCATCTAACACCGCTCTTGTGCAGTTCTTTTGATATTTGCTGTGTGCACAATGAGTAAAACTCATCTAGAACCAGATACTAAAACGTCTAATGATTGTGTCATTGGCAAATGACTTCCAAGCATTTTGTCCAGTATCATTTTGGTTTGTATCTGTAAGCTTGTGTTCATTCATAGACTACAACTCTTATAAAGTTGTCTTCTTACTTTTGAGAATTCTTTTAGTCAGCCAGAGTCTTTAGTTCTGCTTCACAGGCTTTGGCTGCTTCCTGTAGCTTTTGTCTTTGTTGTGAGACGTGTTCTGCAGAAGGTATCGGACAGTAGGGGGCACAAAGCTTTTCCCTTCATTTGGCAAAACCATTTAACACCACCACTGATGCTTCTGTCTAAAGCTACAGGAAGTGGGCAAAATATGTAAAGCACTAAAGACTAAAAAATATATATGATCACCTGGACTTAAAAATCCTCTTTTTTAAAACAGCCAAAAAAAGGAAACGTCAGTAATGAAGTAATACTTTATTTTCCGAGGATTTTCCAGTCTTGGCTTCACATGTTTATGTCGGATAAATGTGCTTTTTGTTAATGTGGTGTTTATTTGTTGATAATAGCAGGAAAACAACAAGCTCCGTTCCCTGGCATAGAGCTCCCAAGTACGACCGTAACCTTAACTTACGTCTGAGTACATCTGAAATGACTCCTTTTCAAATGGTTTATGGATCTGTGCATGTCGAACAGGGTTTGTGTGCCGCATCATGTAAATTACCCAGTCTGGTGTCCGCGTACACGCCACAAACCCAAATCGAATCTGTGATACGACAGGCATTTTCTCCATTATTCACGTATCTGATGCCAGGCTGGGAATTCTACAAGATGCCCAAAACCCGACCCGTTTTTGTGATCAGTTTTTTGTCTTCAGAATTCTTTTTTATAAACCTAATCTGAAACATTTCTTCTTTTTATTTATTTTTTTAACTTCAAATTTAATATCTGGACTCATCTTGCCAATCAACACACGGTGCACCCATTGAAACCTGTTACTTTAAACCTGATTAACATTTGTTCTTTGCATGCGATGACGACCAAGCATGGTTTGAACGCTAACCTTAAATGATGGAGGTCTACAAAAAGGATGTGTCGGCCCAGCGCAGCCCTAAGTTGCTTCTATAAGTTGCCACAAAGTGTATCTGAATCCATTTGATACACCGGTCTCTTAACCTAACATGGCTTTTTTGGCAAACGTCTCAGTGTGACAGGTTCTGAAGCCGTGGGCCTCGTGGTATTCAACAAAGCCTCTATTATTCTGTTCTTCCACGTTAACGCTCCTTCACAATCAGATGGGCTGCCTGGTTGCCGCCTTTTCTTCTTCTTTTCTTACCCCTTTTAAGCTACGTTTACATGCACACGCTCACCAGTTCAGCCTGTCAGTGGAGTCGATCTGCTGCTAGTCCTCCAGATAAATGCAGCTCAAGTTTGGCTGGCTTTGTCTTCCGTTTGGGTTCATGACATTCTTGGATTTGATGGTATCATTTCGGATAGATTGCGCTGGTCAATGAATAAACAGGAAGTCAATGTGGGTTTTCTAGTGGAGGGTTCCTTTTCTGCTTTTGCCTCGAATGTTTCCTGGAACATTCATGAAGACGGGGTGTATTTGAGCAGTTAAACACCTGTAATGGCAATGGAGAAGAGAAGTTTGTGTACACAATAGTCATTCATAAACACACAATTCTCTCTGCCAGCTGCTCAGATTCGATTACTTGGCCGTGCTAACTCGAGTCAAGTCAGATTGAACTTTTAAGCCAATTCCCATAATATTTGTCATTAATCCTCTTTTAACAAGTAAAAGAGGATGTTTTAGTGTCTTACCCGAAGCACATCACCTCTTAAAGTTTGTAAAACTGGAAGCTGAGCTAAAGTTTGACACACTCCCAAATTACTTTAATTGAATTAAATGTAGTCGATGGGTTGCTATCCGGCAACCAGAATCCACAATTTTGCCTTTGTAATCTATAACTGAGCTGGCAATCATTCAGAAGGATGAAAAATAATGGCAGTTGCCATAGCAATTAACAATTTAAAACAAAAGGCTTCATTTTATTTTGTCTTTTTTGAATGGTGGAAAGTTTCCTGCTTTATGAGCACCATTTTGTGCAAAAGATGCTCAATTGTTGGGATTCAGATCATCACAGCGTTCTATAAGCCAATCATATTTAATACAGATGGGAGCTAACTAACTGAAATAAATATTGTTAAATCAGAATTTGTGTTTTGTAGTATACGGGTAGACTAGGGCTCAGTCAGGTCCAATATTTGTGAATTTGCTCAGTTCAGTGTAATCCCCCCCCCCCCCCCCCCCCATCTGGCCGACATCACATTCTACAATCTGAAAACCACCAATTTAGTGTGGAATTGATTATTGCCATGGCAACTGTGCTCATTTTTCCATCAATTAAAGAGGACATAATTTGGATATCATGGAGCTGAAACCCCAGGGTCAAACAATATATCTTAAGTGCTTCACATTATATCCGTTTTTGTTTCAGATGGGCCAGTTATCAAGAGGCATTAACATTTAAATGAAACCAGGTCAAACTGCATTTTGACTCTTAAAACTCTTAAAAGGCTAATTCTACCATCAGATTCTGACCGACAGGCTCTTTGGAATGCCATGAACCGAACCCATTGAATAAAACAAATGTTGAAGCTGTAAATCTAGCAGTTCCCGATGTAGCTTGTGCATGTAAAGGTAGCGGTCTGCAGCGGCTGACCTGACCGTTTTGGAGTGAAGTCCTCAGTGCTTGTCTGAGCCGGTCGCCTGTTGCATATTGGTCACACACAGTATGCAGACAGCAGTGTTGTTCCTGCCACAGCCCGGGCCTGGCCATGATGTGCCTGTGCGTGTGCGTGTGCGTGTGCGTGTGCGTGTGCGTGTGCGTGTGGTGGTGTGTGTGTGTGTGTGTGTGTGTGTCCAAGTCCAAGCACTGACTTCTGATTGGGTATCCTGGGCAGCAAACCCGCCCCCTCCCCCATTGCATTGGATGGTTTTGCATGGCATGTGCTCTACTCCGTTTGGCATTGCAGTTCAATCTCCAGGTGGGGTAGAATGGGGTCAATTATTTGTGACGTGTGTAGAAACCACTGTGATTCGCTTTTAATAATATGCCCCAAACATTTCTAATCTTTTATTGATTCAAAAAGCACAAAGCATTTTCTCAACCCATTTTACCCAATCTTCTGAGATTAATCTTGATTAGTGAAAAGCAGCACATGCTTGTTTGACCTTGTTGTTGTTTTCCATTTCAGTGATGATGGCCAAAGAGAAGCCTCCCATCACTGTAGTCGGAGACGTTGGAGGGAGAATTGCCATTATTGTGGTGAGTTGATCTCAATATAGTATCCACCCCAGCTTCACTTAACTATCAAAGTTGATTCAAAGCCATTTTTAAAGCCGCTGTAAAGCCTGAAATTTCATGTTGACAAATGTGCCAAAAATAAATACACTTCTTTCATGGTTTGAAATTCATGAAGTTTACAGGTGCACTATGTAACAGTGTTGGGCAGATGATGCGACAAGGTGTGTTACCCATTTCTGATTCTGTGTTTACACAGTATTGACACTGTTGGTGCACTCTATGGCGCCATCTGATGGTCTAAAATGGTATATTCATTCAAAATATGCTCTGAGGGGCAATAATAAGGGATAACTTTGTGAGAAGGTCGCTCAATCTTAGTAATTAAAACAAACAGCCCATTGTACAATAAAGAAGGCTCAAAATGAATGTAAAAATAATGGTATTTAAAATATACTGCTTGCAGAAGTTATTCTCACTATCATCCCTTGAAGAGGAACCAGTAAATGTGCATCACCAGTGAACCACTAAGCAAATGGACACAGCGACAGACTTGAGTCTCGCGCTTCAGCTTCTGACACAAGCGACACCACATGACACAGCAGATGTGTTGGTCATGTGACTTTTCTTAAAGTGACTCTTTCAGAGCTCGACTCGTTTGGCCCATCACTATTATGTAATGTTTATGGTGAAGGGTTTTTGTTATGAATTGGTTCATTGATTAAAATTCAATTCAAATCCTTTTAACTGCTCTACTCTCCACAGCTACTGTTGCTTTATTAGTGGTAAGTGGGTGTAACCATCTGTACAATAAAATAGGAGTTTACTTAGCAGGCTAAACATACAGGCAATAACTCAAAGTAAACAAGGCCTGCATAGCTTGAGCACTGGTGAGATAAAGTTGACATAAAGTGTAGAAGGAGTGCATCTAATGTGGAGGTCTGTGTGTCTAAAGAGGTTCAGAAAATTTTTTTTAGCCAAAGTTTGATTTAGCAAATGTTTGCCTGAGAACAGCTGTGGAAAACCTGTCTCTCTAATAAATCTGCCACTTTGTTTAATAACGGTTTCTGTAGTTTACATAGTTCACAACGCTCTTTACTTCCTTATCTCTACAGTCTCATGGGAAAGGTTTATTTTTAGAGTGACAACAGGGCATCGTAAACCGCCCAAAGATTCAATTTGAGGACCGGTTTGAATTGTTTAAGGGCCTATATATATAATAATCTATACACCTTGATTTCAGCCCTGTGAAGGCCCAATTCTGAAACTAATGCTATTGTTTTAGCCTAGTTTAAACTGCTTCACTCCTGTGTACCAGAAGATATTAGAGGCTTTCTGTGGCAATATACTTTAGTTTGTTTGTTCTTCAAGGTGTTATTTTTTTCCATGTGAAGGTAAAAAAAAAAAAACTACCTTTTGTCTTTATAAATTGACAAACAAAAGTATATTTGAAAGAAGACGCAATGAATTTCATGAATGGCTTGGCAAATGAACAAAACATAAGGTTATATTAGCTCACTGTAGAGTAAACTATTTCAATTTAGGTTTAATAGCCGTTTACTATAAAAACCATCACTTAATGACATCACAAGGTGCATCAGAGCATTTTGAGCCTAGGAAATGTAGACTGCGTAAATATGCAGGGATACTCAAATATTTGAATGAAACGACACAAGTCCAGGTATGTTTTTGATGAGGTTACAACATTCTAACACGGCTTTGTTTGATATGGGACCTTTAACTGCAGATGTTTGACCTGCTTCATGGTTCATATCTACATGGTTCATATCTACATCATTACTGAGGCCTACAGTTCATTGTTTCTGCTTTAATGTCAAACCTGTGGGCCCAGTTTAAGGTAATCGACACTAGTGCATCAGCCGGAGTGATACCGGCCCCTGCCCTCCATCTGAAACTTGATTCTGACATGATGTGAACTACTATTTAAAATAAAAAACACTTAAGTCTATAGTCTAAACATACCCGTGCACTTGTGTCTCACCAGGACGACATCATAGACGACGTGGGAGACTTTGTTGCTGCTGCAGAGCTCCTCAAAGAGCGAGGAGCTTATAAGATCTACATCATGGCCACTCACGGTTTGCTGTCTGCAGACGCGCCCCGACTCATCGAGGAGTCCGCCATCGACGAGGTGAGAGGGCATCCGGCTCATTTTGATCAGGACTGTAATGGTTCATTTATTTGAATATTGTAGTTATTGCCCTTTTCCAGTTGATGCAATATTTTTCTCTTATTGTCCCATTATATTCAGGTCTCACCATCTTTTAAATGTTTAATATGATTTTAATTCAATCTGCCGCAACTTTTTTATTTCTGGAAACACTTGAATGCGCATATACGGAACAGACTGCAAAGTTAGTGCAAATAATTAATCTTGAATATGGATTTTTTTGCAATCTTTGTATGTAGCAACCTCTATTTAATTTGCAAAGCTCTCGTTTTGTTTCATTATTTGTCACTTTTTGTTCATTTACATTATTGTGCAGTCCATCCATCCATCCATCCATCCATCTTCTGCCGCTTTATCCGGGGCCGGGTCGCGGGGGCAGCAGTCTGAGCAGGGACTCCCAGACTTCCTTCTCCCCAGACACTTCCTCTAACTCCTCCGGGGGGATCCCGAGGCGTTCCCAGGCCAGCCGAGAGACATAGTCTCTCCAGCGTGTCCTGGGTCTTCCCCGGGGCCTCTTCCCGGTGGGACATGCCTGAAACACCTCCCGAGGGAGGCGCCCAGGAGACATCCGAAACAGATGCCCGAGCCACCTCAGCTGGCTCCTCTCGACGTGGAGGAGCAGCGGCTCTACTCCGAGCTCCCCCCGTGTGGCCGAGCTCCTCACCTTATCTCTAAGGGAGCGCCCAGCCACCCGGCGGAGGAAACTCATTTCGACCGCTTGTATCCGCGATCTTGTTCTTTCGGTCACTACCCAAAGCTCATGACCATAGGTGAGGGTAGGAACGTAGACCAACCGGTAAATAGAGGGCTTTGCCTTTCGGCTCAGCTCCCTCTTTACCACAACGGTCCGATGCAGCGACTGCATCACTGCAGCCGCTGCACCGATCCGCCTGTCGATCTCACGCTCCATCCTTCCCTCACTCGTGAACAAGACCCCGAGATACTTGAACTCCTCCACTTGGGGCAAGGACACCCCACCCACCTGGAGAGGGCAAGCCACCTTTTTCCGGTCGAGAACCATGGCCTCGGATTTGGAGGTGCTGATTCTCATCCCAGCCGCTTCACACTCGGCTGCAAACCGTCCCAGTGCATGTTGCAGGTCCGGGTTTGATGGAGCCATCAGGACGTCTGCAAACAGCAGAGATGAGATCCTGTGGTCCCCAAACCGGACCCCCTCCGACCCCTGACTGCGCCTAGAAATTCTGTCCATAAAAATTATGAACAGAACCGGTGACAAAGGGCAGCCCTGGCGGAGTCCAACATGCACTGGGAACAGGTCTGACTTACTGCCGGCAATGCGAACACAGCTCCTGCTCCGGTCATACAGGGACCGGACAGCCCTGAGCAAAGGGCCCCGGACCCCGTACTCCCGGAGCACCCCCCAAAGGACACCCCGAGGGACACGGTCAAAAGCCTTCTCCAGATCCACAAAGCACATGTGGACTGGTTGGGCAAACTCCCATGAACCCTCGAGCACCCGATGGAGGGTATAGAGCTGGTCCAGGAGTCGAACCTCCTGAATCCGAGGTTCGACTATCGGTCGGATTCTCCTCTCCAGTACCTTGGAATAGACCTTACCCGGGAGGCTGAGGAGTGTGATCCTTCTGTAGTTGGAACACACCCTCCGGTCCCCCTTCTTGAACAGAGGGACCACCACCCCGGTCTGCCAGTCCAGAGGCATGGTCCCCGAACGCCACGCGATGTTGCAGAGACGTGTCAACCAAGACAGTCCTACAACATCCAGATACTTTAGGTACTCAGGGCGGATCTCATCCACCCCCGGAGCCCTGCCACCGAGGAGTTTGCGGACAACCTCAGTGACTTCAGCTTGGGTGATGGATGAGCCAGCCTCCGAGTCCCCGGTCTCTACTTCCTCTTCAGAAGACGTGACTGAGGGATTAAGGAGATCCTCAAAGTATTCCTTCCACCGTCCGACGACATCCCCAGTCGAGGTCAGCAGGCCTCCACCCGCACCGTAAACGGTGTTTGTGAGACACTGCTTCCCCTTCCTGAGGCGCCGGACGGTTTGCCAGAATTTCTTTGGTGCCGACCGATAGTCCTCCTCCATGGCCTCCCCGAACTCCTCCCAGGCCCGGGTTTTTGCCTCTGCGACAGCACGAGCCGCGGCTCGCTTGGCCTGCCGATACCCGTCGATGACCTCCGGAGACCTACAAGCCAGAGTGGCCTGATAGGCCTCCTTCTTCAGTCTGACGGCATCCCTTACTTCCGGTGTCCACCACCGGGTTCGGGGGTTGCCGCCACGACAGGCACCGGAGACCTTGCGACCACAGCTCCGAGCAGCCGCATCAACAATGGAGGCGGAGAACATGGTCCACTCGGACTCAATGTCCCCAGCCTCCCCCGGGACATGGGAGAAGCTCTCCCGGAGGTGCGAGTTGAATACCCTACTGACAGAGGGCTCCACTAGACGTTCCCAACAGACCCTCACAATGCGCTTGGGTCTGCCAAGTCTGTCCGGCTTCCTCCTCCGCCAGCGGATCCAACTCACCACCAGGTGGTGATCGGTTGACAACTCTGCCCCTCTCTTCACCCGAGTGTCCAAGACACGCGGCCGGAGGTCTGATGACACGACAACTAAGTCAATCATTGACCTCCGGCCTAGGGTGTCCTGGTGCCACGTGCACTGATGGACACCCTTGTGCTTGAACATGGTGTTCGTTATGGACAATCCGTGGCTAGCACAGAAGTCCAATAACTGAACACCGCTCGGGTTCAGATCGGGGAAGCCGTTCTTCCCGATCACCCCTCTCCAGGTGTCACTGTCATTGCCCACGTGGGCGTTGAAGTCCCCCAGTAGAACAACGGAGTCCCCGGTCGGTGCACTGTCCAGTACCCCTCCCAAGGACTCCAAGAAGGCCGGGTACTCTGCACTGCTGTTCGGCCCGTAGGCCGCCACAACAGTGAGAGACCTGTCCCCCACCCGAAGGCGGAGGGACGCGACCCTCTCGTTCACCGGGGTAAACTCCAACACGTGGCGGCTGAGCTGAGGGGCTATCAGCAAGCCCACACCAGCCCGCCGCCTCTCCCCGCGGGCAACACCAGAGAAGTGGAGCGTCCAGCCCCTCTCGAGGAGATGGGTTCCAGAGCCCAAACTGTGCGTGGAGGTGAGGCCGACTATATCTAGTCGGTATCGCTCAACCTCCCGCACAAGCTCAGGCTCTTTCCCCCCCAGCGAGGTGACATTCCATGTCCCCAGAGTTAGTCTCTTTGTCTGGAGATCTGGTCGCCGAGGCCCCTGCCGTCGACTGCCGCCCAGATCTCTCTGCACCGGCCCCTTATGGATCCTCCTGCGGGTGGTGGGCCCACGGGAGGGCGGCCCCACGTCGCTCTTTCGGGCTGTGCCCGGCCGGGCCCCGTGGGGTAAGACCCGGCCACCAGGCGCTCGCCATGGAGCACCCATCCCAGGCCTGGCTCCAGGATGGGGCCCCGGTGACGCCGATCCGGGCGACGTGAACTGCCTTGATTGTGTCGTCGTCATAAGAGGCTTCTGAACCGATCTTTGTCTGACCCGTCACCTAGGACCTGTTTGCCTTGGGAGACCCTACCAGGGGCATGAAGCCCCCGACAACATAGCTCCCGGGATCATTCGGGCACTCAAACCCCTCCACCACGTTAAGGTGTCGGTTCAAGGAGGAGTTATTGTGCAGTCATGGCAACAAAAACATTTTAAAATGGCTAAAATAGCACTTATACAACACAACAGCAATAGAAATGGAAAAAATATAATTACATTGCAATTACTAACAAAAACAGACTGTAAATCCATTTTATTTTGCTGTAACATAATTAACCATTACTGTAATTTAGTAAACGTATGACTGCAAATGTTGTTTTATAAAGCCGTTTCTATCCTATCACCATGTTATTAATATTCTGTAAATTAAAGTTTGATTTAAAGGGCATATATTAGGTTTTTTTTAATGCATTTGTGATTATACTAATCATTTTGCAATCGAGTGACCTATAACTGCAATAATCTCCAACCCTAGTATACAACCTTTCTACCAGCTAACCGGCGTGAAACTAAAGTATTTTGTGTAGTTTCAGATATCACTTCCCTTTCGCAAACACAATAGCTTACCAAAAAAACCTTTTTCTATTTCAACCGTCCAGAAGCGGTTTCGATGCCCCTACGTGCACTTAAAGTGACAGTGCGCTGCGTTGTCTCATCAGGTGGTGGTGACCAACACTGTGCCACACGAAGTCCAGAAGCTGCAGTGTCCCAAGATTAAGACTGTGGACGTGAGCATGATCCTGGCTGAGGCCATAAGGCGCATCCACAACGGAGAGTCCATGGCTTACCTGTTCCGTAACATCACCACAGACGACTAGGCCTGCGGAGGTGGGTCCACGATGAGGGATACTGTGCAAATATGGAGTTATATGCCTGCCGAGGTCGCATACGATACACTATGCACAGTAAAGTAACCATATGAAAAGGTATTGACTGACTGTATAAATTGTATAGGAGTACAAAGGATAAAGTCAATAAGAGAATATGTGCAAGCTTGGGTCTTAATGTTGTCCAGGGTTTCATCTGGAATGAATAAAGCTATGATAATGAGTAAAAATGCATTCACATTCGCTGACTCACATCCAAATGGAGAGTTTAACGGCACAACAGAAGCTAACTAGTTATGTGGTAACTAATGTTCAGGATACAATTATTTTCAGTCAAACAATTTAAACTTCTGCAAAATTTACTGTTTCACAAGTAAAATACAATTAAAGAACATATGCTAAAAGTAACTTGATATTTTAACATTGTTAATTCATCAAAAACATACCTTGAGTTGTAATTGGCGTCATTCACGCTAGTTTAATCAATCTTAAAGGCGGTATGGACGATTTTTCGGCGATTTGAGAACGCAGGCGGAAGTGCGCATGCCACTCCCCCGTGTGGACTAATACAACACACACGTGCGTTTGTTTATTAGCGCAACGGAGCGCATCGCATCGGTCGTCTCCCGTAGATTTCTGTCCACTTCTGCGTCAGCTCCAACTGTCTTTCTCCGTCTTCATTTTGCCCCGTACACTGAGGGAACTATATTATGATAGATCCATGCGCTTAGGCACGCGGAAATGTGGGGACGAGCCTGACGCGGCTGCAGGTGAGCGATAGGTGCGTTTTATGATTGATACGTGGCAGGACAAATGATTTATCCACGCCACGAGGAAATATGATAAAAAATTTGCTGAAAAAAATCTTCCATACCACCTTCAAGTAAGTCCTCTCTCTGAGCCATGAAATCACGGTCATTTACAACTATTAGCATATCTGGCTGGGCAAGCTAGGTTTGCTTATTTCCCCACAGTAATTCCCTCTACTGCCAGTAGATAGTGTTCCTGATTGCCTCACTCACAGATATTAAGTCATTTATGCGTTCATTCGGTACATTGGTTTAAGTTCTAAAACATGAAATGCCAAAGCAATGGTATAAAGGTGTTTTATGCTAGTTATCACATGGCTAATTTGACTCTTATCAAGCTTTCAAACTCCATTGTATATATTTTTTTTTTCAGTGTCGGTGGAAAAATAAATGAATTTTACCTCTGGAAGTGGACAGGGCACATGAGCTCCATTGGCCAGTGACCGTGGGTTTAACCAATCGCATTGAAGCAGCAAATAGCTTTAGTTAACTCTTAAGGCGCTATACTTTATTTTTGTCATAAAACGTGAAAAACGGAACTAGTTCATTTGTTTAGTTCACTCTTTGCCGCAGCCAAAATGTATGGCTCACTTCTCTAACACATCCCAAGCATCTTATTAGTCTCCACCAGCCAGAGCAAGTTTCCCCACAGACAAAGCTAATAAACATTAGCATTTGCACTTCCTGCTCTATTATTGAATGCAAACCTCACACAATGGACTCATTTTCTCCCTGAGAGCTGCTTTCACAGCACATCTGTACTGGAGCAGATCACATTTGACTTTATTACATGAATGAAATAAGGTGCAGCCCTTTTAATGGCAATATAAGATATTATGTGAATTGGGATAAACATGAAGTCTTGGTCTTTTAGGTGTTTTGGTGGCTCAACCCTACTTAAGAGAGCACTGGTAAAAGGGATAGTGCCTTTACCTTGTCTAATCCATATATATAATCTTGTTCTAGTGACATTTATGCCATTTAACAGCCTTCATCTAAATGGTACAGAACCATAATACTTGTCCAGCTATAATACTACCATAAACAATACAAAATCAGACTAAACTATTTTTCCACACCTGCCAAAAACAGCTCAGTTTTGTCTTTTCATATGTAACAATCAGTAGTTTACATCAACAAAAAGTATATATAAATCATAATTAATAATTTAGTTGTACACCAATGTTGAATTGTAATATTTATAATGCTGTGTATTTGAAAGGGTTTTGCAGCATTCAAGTGTCTTGTTTTCTTTGGATTTTTGCACATTCCAACACATGGAGGGATATCAATAAAAATATTGCTGTGAAAAACCTTGTAATACTGAAGGTGAGGGTAGAATAAAGCAGTAGCTGGTTGATGTTTACTGTATCTCACTGTGTTAGTTTAGTGCCCATTGATCTGTGTCGAAATGATACTTTGTGTTTGAATGTAACGGAGAAAGCTATATATTAACACAAATGCAATATTGACTAAACTGAATTCTTGATGTACACAAGTTGCACTACATTTCAGCCAGTTTAATCTATAATTTAATATTTGTTCTGTCCCTAAATCTAAATTAATTTAAATGTTTTGGATTAATGTAATGGATTAATTTATTGGATATAAACACCAACAATACTTTGTCGCTTAATATTTTCTTCTGGGGAGTATTTGTGTACTCTGGGATATTCTAAGCCGTTTGTGTGTGTCATCGTTCTCTTTTTGACATTTCAAAGTTCCCTTCCGCTTGTCTAAACTTCTTCGTTTTCTTTTATTAACAGTATAAGATCAGATTGGTCCTGTCTGATGGCGCAGGTGTTTCAAGGTTGTATTTGCTATTGTTGCTACACAGTCCTCCGTGTGCCATCAGCTCTGTGTGTGTTCTGCATTTCAAACACGTGTCTGCTCTTTTACGTCTAAATAAAAGCATTTCAGCTGCTCAAGTGTGTCCATGAGTTTTTAGCTGTGAATATTGAAAATGTCAGGTATTGTGGTTTAAAATAAGCTTGCGTTAGGAGCAGAAATAATACAGAAACAGTCCAGTATACCTATATATTTTTATTTGTTTTTTACTTAAAGGGTGAACTATATATTTTCTGTTTGCGAGCACACAATTGAATAATGCAATTTGAGGGACAGTTTTAATGCCCTTCTGTGGAACATTCCAGGCAGTGCAATATCTCCATGGAGATGTTGAATAAAAGTGAATCCAAGTTGAAGCAGGCAAAAGGCATGTGGGTGTATAATGGCACCAGCAGCATGTCGCTTTTAAAATTTTTCTTAATTTTTTTTGAATAGTTCCAGTAACTCATTTTAGCAAAAAAAAAGTATAATAATATAAATTCTAAATATTTGTATTATTATTTTAGTATTAAAACTTGCATTTATTTTTTCAGATTTTATTATATTTAAAAAAAACTTCTTGCTCCTTGTTTGAGCGGGCTTGCATCGCCATAAACCAGACCCGTTTGCGCTGCCTCCTGCTTGTTTCCATGGAAATGTTCCTTTGCCTATAATAATCCACAGTATAACATTAAACTTGTCTATTGCTGGATCACAACATTATATAAGCCAATATGATTTAGTGCAGATGAGGGGCAGGAAAATCTGGCTCTTGTCCTCCACATCATCACATTTGAACTTCCACAGAATAAAGCAGAACATTACACACACAATTTAAATACTGAAAATAACATTGCTTAAGGATACTACATTATATACTGTGCGACATATAGAAAAACAAGTTATAGTGCATAATAAAATGAGTGTTGTCTCCATCCAGTGTTTTCCCTTGAGCAGTTCAGTTCGTTTAGTCACATCACACACACACACAAACACATTTAGTGACCAAAACAGCCAGAAGCAAAAAGTTTAAGTGCCCAATATGCATCCATTTACATTAAACAAGTTACTTTTTTAAAATAAGAATTGAATAATAAGTGTTACATCTTAAATCTCAAAGTAAGAACCACATGTTTTCATCTCTTTTCTAACATCATTCCATAACAGAGCCCTACATTCATCTATTAAATTTAGTTTTTTGAAGAATAAAGTATTTTCAAACACCTTCTAGTCCTTCATTTTGCGTTCAACATCATTTGAAGTACTTCATAATTGGCAAGGTCTTTACATTTCATAAGATTTGACTGAGCAACTAATGGATTTGTGTGTTCCAAGCGGCATGTATCTGATTTGTGATAGTATATTATGTTCATCTTGCGGCTGTGGGTGGTCCTGGCAAGTTGAAGTATAGGCCTTTAAATGATCTTACACTTGTTCACAACTTCTCAGTTCGCTCTGGCAAACACACTGAGGAGCTTTGACCAAGTCTAGGAGCACAGCCATGACCAGATCTGACCGAGGGCGCAACACGGCCACTGGAAAACAGAACAGAGACACCATTTTTAATACGTTGGACTCAAAACAAGACAAAAGTAAATGTAATGTACCTGGTAAAGCTCTGTCTGCTGCTTGTCACTGCGCCACCGAGTGCGCCACCGTGCCCCAAGCGTGCGCCACCGTGCCCCAAGCGTGCGCCACCGTGCCCCAAGAGTGCGCCACCGTGTCCCAAGCGTGCGCCACCGTGCTCAAGAGTGCGCCACCGTGTCCCAAGCGTGCGCCACCGTGCTCAAGAGTGCGCCACCGTGCCCCAAGCGTGCGCCACCGTGTCCCAAGCGTGCGCCACCGTGCTCAAGAGTGCGCCACCGTGTCCCAAGCGTGCGCCAGCGTGCTCAAGAGTGCGCCACCGTGTCCCAAGCGTGCGCCACCGTGCTCAAGAGTGCGCCACCGTGTCCCAAGCGTGCGCCACCGTGCTCAAGAGTGCGCCACCGTGCCCCAAGAGTGCGCCACCGTGCTCAAGAGTGCGCCACCGTGCCCCAAGAGTGCGCCACCATGCCCCAAGAGTGCTCTACCGTGCCCAAGCGTGCGCCACCGTGCCCAAGAGTGCCCAAGCGTGCGCCACCGTGCCTCAAGAGTGCGCCACCGTGCTCAAGAGTGCGCCACCGTGCCTCAAGAGTGCGCCACCGTGCTCAAGAGTGCGCCACCGTGCCTCAAGAGTGCGCCACCGTGCCTCAAGAGTGCGCCACCGTGCTCAAGAGTGCGCCACCGTGCCTCAAGAGTGCGCCACCGTGCCTCAAGCGTGCGCCACCGTGCTCAAGAGTGCGCCACCGTGCCCAAGCGTGCGCCACCGTGCCTCAAGCGTGCGCCACCGTGCCCCAAGAGTGCGCCACCGTGCCCAAGCGTGCGCCACCATGCCCAAGAGTGCGCCACCGTGCCCCTAGCGCAGCGACGCGAGTATAAACTGTGCGCAAAGAGGAACTTCAAAACGCGGTAATAAACGATACTTCCTTGTAACATTCAGGGGAACAATGCAGCTTGTCTGTGAACGTTTGTGGAAAGAGGAAGCGGATCTTTTTTTTTACTTTCTAGACGTGTGACCGCTGAATTTACAGGTATGTGTGCAAAAGATGCGCGCTAAAACCACGAAACGGTTACGCAAATGGACTTCCTTGCACTGATTCTTGTGGGTTTAAGTGCAGTTAAGTAGGTTCGTGCTCGTGTGCAACGTCATAGTTTGCGTTGTTACACTTTTTCACGTGTTCTTTTTTGTTTTGTTTTAGATTTTAATTTTGCCTGATACAGTTTCTTCAGCCAAAGCCTTGAAAATGTTATTTTTTGCTTTTTGAGATGTGTCACGCGATGGTGCTGGTTTTTCATAATTTCTATTGATTTAATTTAGGTCTAAAGCTCAAATGTCCACTAGAGGGCAGTATAACACCAGCCAGCCAGGTTGTTGACAGCTTATTCTTGTTTATTGTGCGTCTTCATACTTTATACATTTTTAGCTTGAACTTGTTTATTTACTTTTATATTAGCAACATCAAACCTATATCACTTCATACATATAAATGTAAGGAAATAATAATATGATCATATATGAAATCAAGGAGAAACCTGACCAGTGCTGGAGTCAGTAATTTTTCCATTCCATTTATACTGAAACGTCAACTTGTCAAACTGATATTTGACATTTTATTTAATAATATGTGAACGTGCACCCTTTTATTATAGTATTTTTAGAAAGAAAATGTGTATCTCATGTGAATCTCCCCCCCCCCAAAACAAAGGAATTTAAGCTTTAGTCACATTTAAGTACAAGACAGACACGTTTACTAGAAAAATAATTTATTTGTTGACCAAGTTGAGATACAGAGTAACAGTAAATAGCCGATATAGCCGTTTTAATAATAATAACCCATGTTGTCATGGAAAAAAGCGTCTATAACTTTTTACTTTTAACTTTGCATAAAAATCACAGTTATTGCACTTTATCAACACTGTAATACAAGATTGCAATATGACGTACGCACTGAAAGAACTTAAGCCGGTCTAGTATACTGCCGTGTTTGAAACATACATTTTAAAACAACAATTTCTCTTGTGCGTCTAAACTGTTTTTGATGAAGTACGACGAGGAAACTGCCAAAGCGTCACAAAAATGACTCGTTTTCCTCTCCAGTCTTTAGCCGATCGTTCATGATATTTGACAACTGTTGGCTTTGTTCATAGGTGGATGCTTGCTGCCATCTTTGGGGAAAGTTTCTCTCCTCCTGGCCAGCGCCGGGCTGAGTCTACTGGGCAGGTTGGCTTGTTGCAGCAGCTCTTTAAACGCCTCCAAGACATTGACGTTATCTTTTGCCGACGACTCCACAAAACTGTGGTTCCAGTCCAGCTCCACCGTCGACAGCACGTCCTCGCTGGACACCAACCGCTCGTTCTGCCTGTCAATCTTGTTCCCGATCACCACGATGGGAGTAAACTTGTCCTCTTTGACTTCTAAAATCTCCTCTCTCAATTGCTTCACGGCTTCTAGGGACGACGGGTCATCCACGGCGTAAACCAGGGCGAAGGCGTCGCTGTTCTGGATGGACAGTTTGCGCATGGCCGGGAAGGAGTAACTGCCGCTCGTGTCCATGATGTTGATGGTGACTTTGATCCCCCCGACTTCGTACACCTTCCTGTGCAGCTCCTCGACGGTGCGCCGGTGCTTGGGTTCGAAGGTGTCTTTGAGGAAACGCTGGATCAGAGCCGTCTTGCCCACCCCGGCGGCCCCCAGGAACACCAGGCGCACCTCCGTCTTCTCCTTCACTTCTAAAGACATGTCCGGCGGATTGGATGCAAGGTAAGTGAGGGATTTGTGAAAGGGAGAGAAAAAGAGACAGCTGCGTGTTATCTCTCTGAGCAAGATTCACTTCTCTAGGGTTATTTATACACCCGCACGCACGCTTGTCCCGCCTACGTCTGCAGCCGGCCAATGAGGAGAGACACGCACAGACAGGGAGGGGGGGGCAAAAGCAGCGGAGCGAGCAGTGGTATGCCAAATATGACAGAAGGGACCCAAAATGACTCTGAATTTCAATGATCAATCGTGTGATGGATTGTCTCTTCATGGGGTTCGGAGGGATGAAAAACTAGCACCGTTTCCATAGCGATTCACAATTCAAAACTAAATCTTTGGAATGGGCGAAACGTATTCAAAACAACAACTAGAAACAGGAAGTTAAATACATTTATTTTCTGTAAAAACAAAAGAGCTATAATATCCAGGAGTTACAAGCTACTCTTTGTGCAAAGCCTGAATAATGCAAGACTGTAGTATGTGGAAGGGCATCTGGGTAAAAGCAGTTTCAAGTCAAAATGCAACACAAAGTTCGTAGATACATTTATGGTGTCGTAAAATAAGATACTTGTTCAATTCAAGGCAATTTCCATGTTGCCGCGTCAAAATACAAGAACAGCAGGAGGAAAAAAAGTATTAAAATTAGATAATTATAGATCTTACTGTTTGAAATATTATAAAGTAGTAACAAATGGAGTAGAATTAAACAAAATGCAGTCTAGATAGAAAGAATCTAGAAAAAAAAGAAATAAAGATTAAAACCAAGTCTGTTTTGACAACATAGCCATAACAATGTAACAATGTAACAATGTAGATGCAAGAGACAATCTTTTTAAAATATGTTTTCTCTTTTGGAAATCATTACAACAATTCAAGTTTTAAAACATGTCTGTTTCCTTGTACATAACGGAGCCTTTACAGTGTTTGTGCATTTTCTACTGCTTTCTACCTCTCAAAGCACTTTAGATTCTCACATTCATCAGTAGTGCTTCATTATTTCACACTTCATATTAATATTGACGTTCAATCTATAGATTCAGCCCCGGCCTGTGGCACACCTCGCAATACACGGATGCACAACATAAACCTAACAATATTTTCTTTACTTTTAACACCATTTCACCCCAAAGAACAGAACCGTGACGCTTTAGTGACTGCACATGCTGACACCTCGCTCACATGTCGAGGTGCAGAACCCTGACAACACATCGTCACACACAACAATGAAGCAGCGGAAACTCACCCTCGTGCAGTGGACCCAGAGGTGACGGTGATCTGTTGCCCCTACTTATCTGCCCTGGAGGTTTAGGGGCCGGTGTAAATGTAGCTGCCCGAGGTGAATCACAGCTGAGCCACGGGGCTGAGCGCGGAAAATGGGGGAGACTCCAGGGGACCTCCGCGGTGCCCTGTAAACATTGCGTGATCCGACTAAAGTCCATAAACTCTTTGAAGAAATACACTCCTCAACGTCAGGTAATATTTTTAATGACAAAGATGAAGAAGCCCTACAGAGATACAAAGCTAAAGCTGGTAGCATGTCGGTGTAATCCCTCATTCCTCCAGGAGTGTTCCATTGTAGAAAAAGATTCAGTTGTAGTCATCTGGACTCAATCTGTGAATCAAGACCGGGAACTCAGATATTTATCCTATGCTGAATGGGCCCTGCTCACCGGGTGGGACTATTTAAACCATCTTTTCTCCCTGCTTAGACTCTTCACCTCACTGTCTTCGATAGAGTCCAGAACAGAGTCCAGATGACTACAACTCAATCTTTTTCTACAACTAAAGTGGGTAGATTTTATACAACCACATAACTATCTCCATCCATCCATTTTCTTCCGCTTTATCCGGGGCCGGGTCGCGGGGGCAGCAGTCTGAGCAGGGACTCCCAGACTTCCCCCTCCCCAGACACTTCCTCCAACTCCTCCGGGGGGATCCCGAGGCGTTCCCAGGCCAGCCGAGAGACATAGTCCCTCCAGGTTGTCCCCGGGGCCTCTTCCCGGTGGGACATGCCTGAAACACCTCCCCAGGGAGGCGTCCAGGAGGCATCCGGAAAAGATGCCCGAGCCACCTCAGCTAGCTCCTCTTGACGTGGAGGAGCAGCAGCTCTACTCCGAGCTTCCCGCGCGTGGCCGAGCTCCTCACCTTATCTCTGAGGGAGCGCCCAGCCACCCTATGGAGGACACTCATTTCGACCGCTTGTATCCGCGATCTTGTTCTTTCGGTCACTACCCAAAGCTCATGACCATAGGTGAGGGTAGGAACGTAGACCGACCGGTAAATCGAGAGCTTTGTCTTTTGACTCAGCTCCCTCTTTACCACAACGGTCCGATGCAGCGACTGCATCACTGCAGCCGCTGCACCGATCACGCTCCATCCTTCCCTCACTCGTGAACAAGACCCCGAGATACTTGAACTCCTCCACTCCTCCGAGTTTCAACTATCGGTCGGATTCTCCTCTCCAGTACCTTTGAATAGACCTTACCCGGGAGGCTGAGGAGTGTGATCCCTCATTAGTTGGAACACACCCTCCGGTCCCCCTTCTTGAACCGAGGGGCCACCATCCCGGTCTGCCAGTCCAGAGGCACGGTTCCCGACCGCCACGCGATGTTGCAGAGACATGTCAGCCAAGACAGTCCTACAGCATCCAGAAACTTTAGGTACTCAGGGCGGAGTACATAACTATCTATAACATAGATAATAATAAACAACAGACTTACAGGAATTAATTAGAGCAGACATGAAGTCTCAGTCCATAACAATATGGCCGCCTACCCCCTCAGCCTAACCTGTAATGGCCTCTAGTAGCCGGTGGTGAACTCTGCATCCCCCCTCAGTCCCGTATCCAACGGCCAGTCTCAGGTTCGTAGCGTTTGGGTGGGTTCCTCGTGCAGCTCAGCGGAGGTGCCTGGGGCAACAAAGGCGATGACAGCAATGCCGAGAGTGACGCATCCGAGACGAGGTCCACAGGAACAGGGTCACCATGGGTCCCGCGGCCAGAAGCAGTCCCATCACCGGGCGCCGGCAGGGGGGTGTCCAAAGCCATGTCACCATCATCACTTGGCTGAGGCGACACTGGGTCCACATGGACAGGCTCTGGTTCACGTGCCAACCAAAGTCTGGGGCGATGGTGGCAACAGTGCAGCCGGCTGACGTGTGGCGTAGGTGGTGGCTGGTGTGAAGGCACGGAGGAACCGGCCATTGTGCAAAGTCAGACGTCCCGACCCGTCAATCCGAATCCGATACTGGTCGTGACCCAGTGACTCCACAACCACTCCTGTCCTGTCCCATTTATGAGGACTCGGGCCTTGCTGATTCTGGAGGATGTGCTAATGCGTCTCGAGTGAATCGTCAGAGACTCAGTGGTACGAGACCTCCGGGTCTGGAGGGCATCCTTCTCCGCCGACCATGCATGGCACCAGAACGGTCGGACATGCGGGTTCGAGAATTGCACGTTGCTCCATCATTGAAATCCCTTGGTGGGCGGCATGGAGATGCCGAAGGACCCTCTCACGGAGGGACAAAGGAACCACAACACGATCATAATAGAGCAGGATGCCATCTTGTGCATATATAGACTCGCAGACCGTAGACAGGTCTGCCAGGGTAGGGTGGTTCACATCAATGCCACCCTCGTGCTCAATGAGGTACAAGATGGGCGTGGAGCTTACCGGAGCCTTTGGCCTGGCTCCAGAAGCGGAGCCAGACATTCTAAACATACGTGGCTTAGCCCAAAAAGAAAGAGAGGGGGTTCATTCAGGCCAATATTATGTGATTTTAATGCCCCCGATACTGTGACCCTCCAAAGGCAAATAAAGACCACAGCCTTTTTGCCTTCTGAAACCAGAGCACCTCCCTCCAGAAAATGTTGAACAGAACAGCTGAGGTGGTAGCATTTAGTTACATTTACTTATTCAAGAAATTGTACCTCTTGGAGTAACTTTCAGACACTACACTTTTACTCTTACTTATAAGTAATATTTTGTTTGAAGTAAGAGTCTCTTACTTTGTGATTGACACATTATTTGAACATTTATACCTTTTGCTCTGCTCCTTCTGATATGATGTAGTTAGATTTTTGTAGAATGTAAAAGTCTATCTTACCTTTAGACACTTGCCCCAATGAGCTCCTGTTTGTCCTGTAGTTTCTCTGCTTTTGCTTTCCTCTGAGCTACTGCTGCACTGACAACCATTATTAATTCATCGTTTGAACGACCATGTGCTGTTGTCTATTCTACGTTAAATAGATTGTTTTTCAGCACATGTTCTGAATTCCTCTTTTCTTCCCAGTCCATCTGCTCCTTATTTATGCCCTACACGTTTTGCAAAATGTCGGTTAAAATATGTAGAAAAGGCCTTTTTGTCAGATCCATGGTCAGATGGCATAACATGCTTTTCTCTGCGCTCCGTCTGCAGTAAACATCGCGCAATTGCTACACTCCCGCCCACTTTCTACATGCAGCCAATCATACACCAGTCCAACAAAAATAACCAATGAGACAACGGGTAAAGAGAGCCAGCATCCAATCAGAGATGGAGAAGCATTTCAGATGGACAGCCAGAGAAGCCAATCAGTGCTCAGAGCAGGATCAGCTCTGCACAAATACATTAGCTGCATAATAAACACCACAAACTGTGCCATCTATGACTTCAAAAAATTGAAACATGAAAAGAACGAGATAAATCTTTTGAGATTTGTGTGGGTATTGGACCCGGGTCGCTCGATTTTCAACCTATCATTTTCCCTGCTGAACTATAGGCATCAGTTTTGGTAATTCAAATATTTACCATTACGGTTTTTCTGTAGTGAACGTATTTATTGATATAGGGATTTTGATATATTCTGCATTCCCGAAGCATAAATGTGGCACATGAGTTGGCACATGATTGATGGTTGTCGGCGAATCCATTTGCGCAGATTGGCTACAGTTACAATAATGCACAATATATCACTGTCAAATCGAAAAAGCTATTGGAGTAGGTGGAATTATTTAGGTAAAAAAATCTCCTAATCAAAACACTCTGCTAACTTTAGTGAACGATGATGCTCTCTGGCATGTTTGAAATGGGCCCTCTGAACAGACTAATCCTTTTTAATAACCATATTCCTAAATCGTAATGCATTATTTGTGAGAAAAATAACAATTAAAGCAGGTTTTTTCTTCCAAAATTGTGTAGTATCATATGGAACAATTCTATACAAAGAAATATCATAGAATAAGTTGGCCGGTCAAAAAACGAAAAGGTACAGTACGTCTCCTTCCTTCAAACTCGACATGAAAGTGACCTATTTTATATTTTGGCACATCAGTGCAGTGGGGACACTTTGCCTTTGGAGTTTGACCGCTGTCTGGACCTGTACCATCCATCATTTCTTATTCCCAAAGCACTAAAGCTGCTTCTCCTTTTATTATTATTTTTGAACATAATAGTCAGTCATGCCTTACAACCAAGCACATTTTCCCTATAGGACCTATATGGAACAAATGATGCAAAATCCATTTGAATGAGCTTTAACCTTGTTTTCCCCTCATCATTAGCTACTCAAAGTTGTATTTTGATTGATGGGTGAGCCGTTTGAGATCAATATTGCGGTTTACAATGAACAAAATGTAAACATGATGATCTAGATACAATGCTAAGTACCTTTAAACACAAGGAATGAGGACTAGCTGCCCCTGATAACTAGGTCATAGTTTAAAAGTGCATTGTGTAACTTTTCAGGTGGCGGCTCTGAAACACCAAGTTACAATTCAGATCTGTGAAGAATGCACTATTCATTGACGGACAGACACTGCAGATGACTGATTGATTTGTCCTTGTAGCAAAATTGATTTGCAAAACCAACTCGACGGGTAAAAAATGTCACACAAAAGACACAATCGACGCTGGTAGATAGACACCACTCTGAGGCAGGTTGGTGACATAATGGGCCTTTAACCAAGCAATTACAGTAATGGTTTCAGTTTTATTCACTACAAAGCATCTTCTTGTATTCAGCATTACGTTGACAATAATTGTGTTGTCAGATTTGTTGTACAGCTAAAGTACAACTCCCCCTTTGTTGCAGATGGTGAAAAGCCGTTTATCCAAAATGGCTTATGCAATACAAATCCTTTTTATGTGTATTTTGAAGAGTTTTTTTCACAATATGATTACAATGACATTACAATTCAGATGCATTTAGTTTGTAATCATTGTGCGTCTTTTGTAATTATTTGAAAGTTGGAGGCTACGTCCGGGACAATGCCCAGGTAATCACTAACACAAAGTCAAATGAACAGCTTCCGACGGTGATAAACTCCAACACTTCTATTCACAGCATCATTCACTTACTGTACAACAACTTTTAATAATAGTTAGAATGGACTGCAGGATGTTTTTACACAATGCTTGAGAAATTGTTACCAAAGACAAGGTCAACATAACCAAAATAACAGATCTATTTCAGGTGAAAAAGACACACCTATTGCCTTTTTTAAGTACACAAGACTGTTTGATCAGCAAACAAACCAGTTACTTATGGTATTTAAAATAGAGCCTTGTACTATCCAAAGTGTAAATGTTATGAGAACATTAGGGCGTGCCGTATTTGTATATGTGACCAATATTTTGTAGTTATATTTACATTGCATATAAATGTTACTAGGCCTGTCACTATAGTCACTATATCGATTTAACGTCCAATAGTATTTTAAGTATTTTATTGTTTCATTCTGCATGTTTTATTGTTTATGTTTAAAACGTACAATATGGTGCCTTTATAAATACAGTTTGTTGGATTATAGCTCTAGAGTTATTGTGTTTCGAAGTATAGTAATTTCAGTTCAATTATTGCTTACCATAGTATTTTGTTCAAAATGTGTTATTGTGGCTCCGGATGTCATGGTGTAAAACAGGGGTGTCATTTGGGCTGCGGGCCGAATTTCGACGCTCAGGCTGGGTCGCGGGCCGAACATAACGTAAAGCATAAAACTATTAAAAATATAAGAAATAAATAGCTTTATATAGCCTACGCTGTTTTTGAAGCAATTACTGGATCGATAAAAAAGCAAGTGTAATTTCACCAACACTGTGCTTCAGTTTATGTGCATTACAACTTCAGAGTTTATCTACAGTTCTACACAGAGATAAACAAAATAAACTTCTAAAGATCTAAAAAAACGTTTAAATGTACTATCTAACATTTCCACGTCTGTGTAGTTATTTGTACACCTGAACTGACACACCACTAAACTTGTGCTTAAAGTGCACTTCTCCCTCGGCAGCTCACACAGCAGTGCAGCAGAGCCCCGTGGGGGAGGGGCGGCCACCGGCGGCATTGTGGGACGCATAGTTTTAGCGATAAAAATGGTTACGGATCTAATTACGGTTCTATGAATCGATTTTTTATATATATATACAGTCGGATTTCCCTGGTCCGCACCAGTTCTAAGTCAGCTGCTAGGCGCCAGCCGAGGCATACATTTTTTTTTTAAATATAAATTTGAAATGTTCGGCGGGCCGGATTAAAACGTCTGGCGGGCCAGATTCGGCCCGCGAGCCAGAGTTTGACACCTATGTTGTAAACAGTATACACACACTAATCATCAGATCGAATTATTAGGTTATCTGTTTATTCTAGTTATTTGATTTTTATGGATCGTGTAAATACCCTGTATCGTAGACTTTTCAGGACCACAGTCAGCGCAAGACATTTTATCAGTTCAATAGCTACATCTAGTGGCAAAAAAGTAAACTTCACTTATCTATTATGAAGCTTAGCAATAAAAATGCATGTCTTTACATGAATTGTTAGTCCGGTTTAGTCCTGGTTGTGGTGGAAAGTTAAATGGTGTGTTTACTTTTAAATACACTACAGTCACTATATTTGAGAGCAGGTATCTGCAGTTTCTACATTTTTGTACTGGACTGCAAAGTAGTACTTTCTATGTGATGTGAGGGTTTATGTTTTAATACATTCATGGTGACATTCTGTGTAATAGGTTCAAGCTTTGAGTGCACTAAAATATACAGATAACATTCACTACAAACTTTAAGAAATGCAATAAAATAGCTGATTTTGACCAAAGCTTTCCAAAAAATGTTGTCAAAATCCCTATATTTAATGCTTTAACTTTAACAGTTGTTGTGAAATACTGTACATTTAGATTTTTACTAAATTTCTTTCATGTTCATACTATTCATTCATTCATTTTCTAGCGCTTGTTCCCGTTAGGGGCTGTGGGTGACTGGAGCCTATCCCAGTGACTATGGGTCTTAGGCGGGGTACATCCTGGACAGGGACCAGCTCGTCGCAGGATTTTCTAAATTGGACTGAAATAAATAGCCATATCGGTGTGTATTAACATAGACCAGGCATGTCCAAACCAGGGGCCCGGGGGCCAAATGCGGCCCTCAGACCAATTTTTGTTGGCCCTCCAGCGTCCTGCTATGTCGGCCCAAACAACAAAAAGTGAAATTGTGAAGATTCAGGCATATTGATGTCATACCAACCTAATATTAATGTTCTAGGTCCAATTAAAGGTGTGGAGGCTCATCGCAATTACGTCAAATGCAAAATTTCGAATGATTCACTTTGTCATTCAACAAATTCGACATTGTCAAGTTGTTTGTGGCCCTCTGCCCCGTAGAAGTTTCAAAATGCGGCCCTTGGTGAAAACAGTTTGGACACCCCTGCCATGTGAAGGTGACCTCTTTGCTCCTGCATTATTCAACAGGCTCAATGGAGGTTGTAGTTTTTGTTCTTTGGTTCGATATCGTCTATTTTGCATGTGTGCGTCTCTCTATTAGCTGTCTCTATGCAGCCATCGTCCCCACTGTTTGGATTGTTCTCCCTTAACTGACTTAGATTAGACTGATTTACAAAAGATGTGCAGCTGCACTGCCCAAGGACAAAAAGATGTTCTTCTTTTTCCTGTATTTTAAAATGAGAGATCAAATGAAAAGAATGGATGTATGAACCTAATTCTAAAATTCATGCAGCGTTTGACAGATTACTGTAAGTACAGTAAACAAAGTACAAACAGTAATAAAATACAAAAATATTAAAACAACAACAATTAAAATCAATAGCAAGACAAAGAATCATAAAAGTCTGGTAGAATGGGTGGGTTTATGTTCTTTTTTAAAGGACGATGGTCTCAGTAGGTCTTAGCTCAAAGGCGTGGTCACCACTGGTTTCACATGTTATTCGTTCTGATCTTAATGACCATGTTGGGGCCAACAAATGATCTAATCATGAGCAGAATAAAGAAGTGCTTTGGAAGCAATTAAGCAGTGTTTTTAAAAGTAGCAGCAGTAATAGCAAAGCTCTTCATGATAGTAATTGTAATAGAGTTAATTAATGCAGTAGTTGTTTATGCAGTAACAGAGCACCCTTGAATATTGTGCCATCTGGAATCCTTATCTAGTGTAAACTGGAAAGAGTTCAGAGAAGGGAAGAGCGTTTTGTAACTTACTTGAGCTACAAAGCAGTGTAACATCTATGCTCCAAAATCTGGGGTGGAAAACATGTTGAAGAACATCATTACCAACCAAGTCACAGCAGTGCCACAGTCCAGCCGACCACAGCACCAGACCTAACCACACTGTCCCACAATGCAACACCACCACAGCACCAGACCTAACCAAACTGTCCCACAATGCAACACCACCACTGCACCAGACCTAACCAAACTGTCCCACAATGCAACACCACCACAGCACCAGACCTAACCACACTGTCCCACAATGCAACACCACCACAGCACCAGACCTAACCACACTGTCCCACAATGCAACACCACCACAGCACCAGACCTAATCACACTGTCCCACAATGCAACACCACCACAGCACCAGACCTAACCACACTGTCCCACAATGCAACACCACCACAGCACCAGACCTAATCACATTGTCCCACAATGCAACACCACCACAGCACCAGACCTAACCACACTGTCCCACAATGCAACACCACCACAGCACCAGACCTAATCACACTGTCCCACAATGCAACACCACCACAGCACCAGACCTAACCACACTGTCCCACAATGCAACACGACCACAGCACCAGACCTAACCACACTGTCCCACAATGCAACACCACCACAGCACCAGACCTAACCACACTGTCCCACAATGCAACACGACCACAGCACCAGACCTAACCACACTGTCCCACAATGCAACACCACCACAGCACCAGACCTAACCACACTGTCCCACAATGCAACACCACCACAGCACCAGACCTAACCACACTGTCCCACAATGCAACACCACCACAGCACCAGACCTAATCACATTGTCCCACAATGCAACACCACCACAGCACCAGACCTAACCACACTGTCCCACAATGCAACACCACCACAGCACCAGACCTAATCACACTGTCCCACAATGCAACACCACCACAGCACCAGACCTAACCACACTGTCCCACAATGCAACACGACCACAGCACCAGACCTAACCACACTGTCCCACAATGCAACACCACCACAGCACCAGACCTAACCACACTGTCCCACAATGCAACACGACCACAGCACCAGACCTAACCACGCTGTCCCACAATGCAACACCACCACAGCACCAGACCTAATCACGCTGTCCCACAATGCAACACCACCACAGCACCAGACCTAACCACACTGTCCCACAATGCAACACCACCACAGCACCAGACCTAATCACGCTGTCCCACAATGCAACACCACCACAGCACCAGACCTAACCACGCTGTCCCACAATGCAACACCACCACAGCACCAGACCTAATCACACTGTCCCACAATGCAACACGACCACAGCACCAGACCTAACCACACTGTCCCACAATGCAACACCACCACAGCACCAGACCTAACCACACTGCCCCACAATGCAACACCACCACAGCACCAGACCTAACCAAACTGTCCCACAATGCAACACCACCACTGCACCAGACCTAACCAAACTGTCCCACAATGCAACACCACCACAGCACCAGACCTAACCACACTGTCCCACAATGCAACACCACCACAGCACCAGACCTAACCACACTGTCCCACAATGCAACACCACCACAGCACCAGACCTAACCACACTGTCCCACAATGCAACACCACCACAGCACCAGACCTAATCACACTGTCCCACAATGCAACACCACCACAGCACCAGACCTAACCACACTGTCCCACAATGCAACACCACCACAGCACCAGACCTAACCACACTGTCCCACAATGCAACACCACCACAGCACCAGACCTAACCACACTGTCCCACAATGCAACACCACCACAGCACCAGACCTAATCACACTGTCCCACAATGCAACACCACCACAGCACCAGACCTAACCACACTGTCCCACAATGCAACGCCACCACAGCACCAGACCTAACCACACTGTCCCACAATGCAACGCCACCACAGCACCAGACCTAACCAAACTGTCCCACAATGCAACACCACCACAGCACCAGACCTAACCACACTGTCCCACAATGCAACACCACCACAGCACCAGACCTAACCACACTGTCCCACAATGCAACACCACCACAGCACCAGACCTAACCACACTGTCCCACAATGCAACACCACCACAGCACCAGACCTAACCACACTGTCCCACAATGCAACACCACCACAGCACCAGACCTAACCACACTGTCCCACAATGCAACACCACCACAGGACCAGACCTAACCACACTGTCCCACAATGCAACACGACCACAGCACCAGACCTAATCACACTGTCCCACAATGCAACACCACCACAGCACCAGACCTAATCACACTGTCCCACAATGCAACACGACCACAGCACCAGACCTAATCACACTGTCCCACAATGCAACACCACCACAGCACCAGACCTAACCACACTGTCCCACAATGCAACACCACCACAGCACCAGACCTAATCACACTGTCCCACAATGCAACACCACCACAGCACCAGACCTAACCACGCTGTCCCACAATGCAACACCACCACAGCACCAGACCTAATCACGCTGTCCCACAATGCAACACCACCACAGCACCAGACCTAATCACACTGTCCCACAATGCAACACGACCACAGCACCAGACCTAACCACACTGTCCCACAATGCAACACCACCACAGCGCCAGACCTAACCACACTGCCCCACAATGCAACACCACCACAGCGCCAGACCTAACCACACTGCCCCACAATGCAACACCACCACAGCACCAGATCTAACCACGCTGTCCCACAATGCAACACCACCACAGCACCAGACCTAATCACACTGTCCCACAATGCAACACCACCACAGCACCAGACCTAATCACACTGTCCCACAATGCAACACCACCACAGCACCAGACCTAACCACACTGTCCCACAATGCAACACCACCACAGCATCAGAACTAACCACACTGCCCCACAATGCAACACCACCACAACACCAGACCTAACCACACTGTCCCACAATGCAACACCACCACAGCACCAGACCTAACCACACTGTCCCACAATGCAACACCACCACAGCACCAGACCTAACCACACTGTCCCACAATGCAACACCACCACAGCACCAGACCTAATCACACTGTCCCACAATGCAACACCACCACAGCGCCAGACCTAACCACACTGTCCCACAATGCAACACCACCACAGCACCAGACCTAATCACACTGTCCCACAATGCAACATGACCACAGCACCAGACCTAATCACACTGTCCCACAATGCAACACGACCACAGCACCAGACCTAATCACACTGTCCCACAATGCAACACCACCACAGCACCAGACCTAACCACCCTGTCCCACAATGCAACACGACCACAGCACCAGACCTAATCACACTGTCCCACAATGCAACACCACCACAGCACCAGACCTAACCACACTGTCCCACAATGCAACACCACCACAGCACCAGACCTAATCACACTGTCCCACAATGCAACACCACCACAGCACCAGACCTAATCACACTGTCCCACAATGCAACACCACCACAGCACCAGACCTAATCACACTGTCCCACAATGCAACACCACCACAGCACCAGAGCTAACCACACTGTCCCACAATGCAACACCACCACAGCACCAGACCTAATCACACTGTCCCACAATGCAGCTGTACCTACAGTTGGTAGATTTGAAAAATTAAGATTTTAAGGCCGACGGACACCTTTAAATGTAAAACTGTTTTCACCTGACTCAAATGAAGATGCTATGCTTTGGAAGATAACTATTGAAATACAATGATATGATGATATACTGATAAATATATTAGGTATGGCACTTAGAGAAGGGTGAAGTGCAGAGGAGCAGAGCAGGATTTGACAGGAAACTTCCCCCCGGAGCCGAGACACTGGTGCTGGTGGAAATAAAAACCTGAAAGAAAAGAAGACTGTAAATATGGTGCTGGGGTGGAGGAGGGCTGAATGGAGAGATTTGGCAATTAATCAATGTGTGTGTCAATTGTAGCTTTGTTAGGGCTCAAATCCATTAAACTCTTGATTGCTTTTGCAAAGTGTAGACAGTAGATGTCGTGCCATAAAAGCAGGGATGTAACTCTAATCATAATAGCTGCGGATATGAGTTTTACGTTTGCATTAGGCAAGGCAAGGCAAGGCAAGTTTATTTGTAGAGCACATTTCATACACAAGGCAATTCAAAGTGCTTCACACAGCAGGAAAAATGCCTTCAAATCACAAAGAAATTACAGAAACAGAAATACAATAAAATGAACTGAATTAAAAATTATCAATCCAACTGATTGTCAAAACTAATAAAAGAAAAAATCCTTTCAGTCATATGCGCAGCTAAACAAAACTGTTTTTAGCTTAGATTTGAACATTGTCAGAGTAGAAGCCTGTCTCACATCTTCAGGAAGACTGTTCCAGATTTTAGCTGCATAAAACTGAAACGCAGATTCCCCATGTTTAGTCCTGACTCTGGCACCAGCAGGAGGCCGGTCCCTGAGGTCCTCAGAGTCCGAGATGGATATGGCACTAACATGTCTGAGATGTACTTTGGTGCTAGGCCATGGAGAGACTTGTACACAAGCAGAGCTGCTTTAAAGTCTATTCTCTGAGCCACAGGGGCCAGTGCAGAGACCTGAGAACAGGACTAATGTGATCATACTTCCTGGTTCTAGTCAGGACCCGAGCAGCAGCGTTCTGGATGTACAGCAGTTGTTTTACAACTCGTTTGGAGAGGCCAGTGAGCAGGCCGTTACAGTAGTCTAATCTACTGGAGACAAACGCATGGGTGGTGGGGCTTTTGTTGGTGTAGTCGGCTTGTGCAGGGAAGAGTTGATAAGTATTGACATAGCCCTTGCTATATTGGGCGTGAGTGGAGCCATCTTAATGCCTGATTTGATCAGACTTTCAAAATGGCTGGGAAGGCCCATGGGTGAGAGTGGAGATGAGAAGGAGAATGATGAATCTTTAGTGGGAGTAGATGTTGCAGGGGGAACCCAGGGCTGGTGTGAAGGCAGGGGCGATGACAGGGATGTTGTTGGGCTTGTCACAGATGGGTCCAAGGCCTTTGAAGATTGTTCCTTTGCTGGAGGCGGTGGAGGTGAATGTGGAGCAGCTGGAGCTGAATCCTTTGCTGGTGGTGGTGGAGCAGCTGCTGATGAATCCTTTGGTGGAGGCTGAGGTTGTGGTGCTTTTGATGTTGAAACATTGGCTCGGTCTCTGGCTGATGGAGCAGGAATTCTTCTCTCATTCCTCTCTTCTCTAACTGTCTGTTCAGGACCCTGTCCAGGCCCAGTCCAATGCCTCAGAGCGTGGAGCAGGTTCTCTGTCAGCACCCTCACTCCACCTCTGCATAGGTGGGGGCCAATTCTCTTAAACAGGTCCTCTCGTTTCCAGAATAGATAGAAGTTCACAATGTAGTGTAGTCCTCTTTGGGAACACTCTTTGGACAGCCATGTGTTCAGCTGAAGAAGCCGGCTAAACTTGTTCATTCTCCTGTCGATGTGAAGGACCCTCAACTAGAAACCTTATATTTTGCTTCTATAAACATCAAACTGACTAATGTTCTGTGGCCCATTTGTGGACCGTTACCTCGAGAACCACTGCTTTGAACCAACCTATTTTAAGTTTAACACATAAAACACAGAACAGACATAAAACAGGACCAGAGAGCGGAATTAATAATAAAAAACAAAATGACATAGACATACACATCAACCAACATAAGAAACACAATCATGAAACAGATTTATTAAAACAAAAGTCCACTTTTGGTCAAATTTGTCCATTTCCAAATTAAGTTTGAATGTGTCTAATGTCTGTTTCCATGTCAGTCCAGTCCTTGATCCTTGGTGATGTTTGTGTCCTTCATTTCCTTGTGATGGCTTTTTTTCTGCCGCCACAAGTAAGTTCGTACGGTATCCATTATTTGTGTCCATGGCAGGAGTTTTGAGGCCCAGATACACAGTTCTAAAATTGAGAGGAATGGCAATGTCAAAAACAGTCTGCAGTGCATTGTGAACTTCAGAGCGACAGGACAGTCCTAAAACACGTGAAAGTGGTTTGCCTCCTGGTGGCGCTGTTTCTACAGCAGTTGGTGATTCCTTGTGTATAATGGACACTTTGACATGGGGTTATGAAAAATGTGATTTTATGGTTCTACACACACTTTCCCACTCTTCATCCGTCAAAACAAGATTATTTTCTCTTTCCCATTTGTTTTCAATACATTTAGTAGAGTAATTGTCCAGATTATAAACGCAATCATATCATTTAGATATTATTCCCCTTGAAAGTTCTGATTTATAAACTTTGATAAAAAAAATCAGGTTTATAACGGTCATTACTTTGTTTAATTTATTGATTATAATATCAAAGCTTTCATGTGATTATTTCTTTTACAATCTGGTGAAAGACTTTTGTAATCCAGACCTTGAATCTCAGATCAGTTCTATTTGGTACAAAACCTTGGTCATAGTCAACCAGTTTAAGATTTGAACATATTTGTTTCTCCTTCCATGTTGTAAGCACAGATTTAACCCAGGGATTCTTCCTCCAAATGACTCATCCGTTTATCATCTGCCACTAAGGCCTGTACAGGAACCCCCGGCAAAACATCAATCATAAAATTGTTCCACTGAGTTTGATATTTTGGGTAACACCAGTAAGTTTTAAACCTACTTTAACATAAACTAAGGCAAAGTACAGCTTCAAATAGCCCAGTATTTGAGCGCTATGGCCCGGTCCAGGCTGTTGAAGATCATATTACTCTAATGAGACGATTGTTAATGGCGCAAATTTATACCGCTCTGAACAGGAGCGAATAGTTTCAGTGCGAGAAATGGATGACACAAGTAAGCTCATTCACAGATGTGCAGCATTTCAGTTTGCAGTTTGAGGTGAGTCCACCTCAGGTCTCTAGTCAGGGCCGACACAGCCAAGACAGGGGCTGACGGACCCTTTGTTTAGTATATTTTCAATTCAGCTTTAGAGCAGTGCGCCACTATGCACACACACAGCTTAGAGGAAACATTAGCGACAGTAAGAGGGTCGTGCAGTGGGAGGAGCAGAGTGGGTGTGGGACAGCTCAAATCCAGTTTTCTCTGACAGCATATGTTTTACTGTAGTTTGAGCCAGGCCTGGATCGGGACAGAACTCCCAACATTCTGATATACAAGCACGTGAATGAAGTCATAACAGGGCCAAATGACCGCAGCATTCATTCTGCTCACTTGAATCCTTCACTCCAGTATTCCTCATCTGTCCTGCCCACTGAGGAGGGAGGACCACAGACCAGGAGGGAGGCGTCGTTTTCATTGGAGTTACAACTGTGTAAAATAGACAAGGAGAAAAAATAACTAAATTAGGACAACATGCCTTGACCTCAAAATAGTTTCCTTCCAGGTCACGCTTAAACAAACTTATTAATACATGACAGATGAAGCAGCCCCATGAGCAGGAAGCAAGCTTTGTGGTCATTTGTCTAATTCAGTCAAAACATAGAATAAAGAACGTTATATTTGACTTTACAATATACAAGTTAAATGTTTCTGAATATAAAATATAGGCTATAATTTGTAAATGCAAGACATGTTTTATGTACATGAATCTATCACACCAATGATTTCTCTTTATTACAATGGTAAATTTACAAGAGTTATGTTTGTGCACGTTTATTCCCACAACAGTCTAGACCAGTTTAGACTTGACTTCTAGTCAGTTGGTAGGTATCTTTGCTTATTGTTACTTCTTTCCTGATTGCACAAGGCCAATTGTGAAATAGAAGTGTTTGGGAATCCCATTTGTCTTCCAACTATCTATACATTTGAGACTCAAAATGATGCATATTCTACAAGAAGCTGAAATCTATAAGCGAATGGTGAAATAAACAAATTAATCAAACTAAATAATCTATTGAGTTTGCATTTTCAACTGAACTCTTAAAACAAAGATTAAGAACATGCAATTAGTCAGACATTTGATAGCTTTTTGCAGTGTTCTCATAATTATATGAGACCTGCTAAACCGCACAATACAAAAGGATTCTCATGGATATTTACAACTTTTACATTTATTGTGCATATGACTTTTTAAATGTAATGTCTCTTTGTCTTTCTAATTATTATCGTTACATGTTACACTTTCATCACTGTTTTACATCAGTCAAGTGGCTGTTTGTGAAGATAAGCAAACATTCTCCTACTTCCATACACAATTGCGGTCTAAATCAGCACTTTTTTAGTCTGAAACATGACACTGACGTTGCATACCAGGACATGTCTCTCCCTGTACGTCCCGCAAACATTTTCTATGGACTGGGTTGACTGAGGACAACTGCTTGAGCCATCAGCATGTACACGGTTACTCCGCCCCCAAAAGAGAGTGTAGAGTATTCCAATAACACTCTGAACCTAGCAGTATTGTTTCATTTGTCATCTTGGTTTTACTGAGGGTTTGAGAAATGGCTTCTTTGAGGATTCAACATTGCTTACTTGGGATCTTATGTCTTTTTCCTACTCTCAGTATAGCAGGTATGACCATTCATGTATAAATCATTGTCTGCTTTAATATTCTCCTCCTAATAGTGACTTAACTACTTTTTTGCTTTCAGGTGAGATTGAACTGTACACCGATCATAAAGTCGTGGCAGTATGTGGACAAACAGTGGAGCTACCATGCAACGTACTTGCAAAAGATCATGCCGATATTGATATCAAAAGCTTGACCTGGATGATGTCGAAAGATTATTGTGACTACACGATGACCAACCAAAGTGGCCCTGGTTTTAAATGTCAAAAGTTGAGTTACTCTAAGCCCGTTGGAAGAATCTACAACTACACCCTGAGCATCTTCAACATACAGCCAAAAGACCAGGGCACCTACCACTGCAAACTGCGCTCCAAAGAAGGGGTGGCAAATGGCAAGACCATCGTTCGAGTCCAACGTAAGTGTTTCTTTGAGGAAAGTACATTTTAAAGCTTTATTTGTACATTGTAAGTCTTAGTAGAAGTGATGACATACTTTTTTAGTTGCGATTAACCAATTAACTTTTTTTGGGCCCTACTCTACTCAATGAAAAAGTATTTATGCTCACTTTTTGTGTGTGCGTTTTTTTATCGTAAAATAATATTATACTATTATACAATGTTTTTTTAAATTAATTTTCTGGAAATGCCAGATGTGCACTTTGTGAAACAATAATACGGTACAATATGGAACATCCAGTTAGTCACTCAATCCATTTTTAATTACTTACTCAAGTACTTTATACTTGAGTGATTATGTATATGGATCAATGCTTATTGTTCACTGCTGAGGTCATATACAATTTTCTGATTGGGACAATTAAAGTGCGTATGACAAGTTTTTATCATTTTATAATTTTGACTTTATTTTTAGCGGGATAAAATCTGTTGTAAATATAAATGATAGTTTAACAGCAATCAAGTAGCAGTTTGTGAATAAAGTGTAAAAACATGTAGAGCAGAGTTATAAAAAATATTGTTTACATCACACTACTCCGAAACAGAAAAGTTTTTGCAATTTACACACAACAAGAGTGTTTTCATATTTGTACGTGTCAACTAATAATAATATCTGAAATAGGAGGAGTTTTGGCCCGCTGTACAGCACGGTTGTTTGGTAACAGTCAAGGAATTTCCTAGTATTATAGAGTAATTTGCATTTAGGAAATTAAATTGCTAATTTGGGATGCAATTTGTAACATTTTTAGCTAAATCAATACATTTAATTTAATTAAAAATACATTTAATTATCAAAGCTTTGGTCAAATTCATTGTCATAGCCACTTTATGGTTGAGGTAAACTTTATTGACATCTTTTATTGTCAGTGGGGGAACTTGTCAAGACTCATCTTCAGACCTTGAGCTAGGATTGGTCAAGAATACTTTCACTGGAGGATGTTAGCTGGAGTACCTTTTCATTTGACTGTTACTGTACTGTGTTTATTCATATTCTCTGTATTTTAGAGTGCCTTGGTAACTCGAGCTATCATGTGACTTCCACTGAGGCGACGTGCACATTCGAAGATGTCTACCCCGCACCAATAATCCACTGGACCCAGGGTTACAATAACTACACAAACCAGCAAAAGTTGAACGTGACCGTGACTCCAGAGGGAAGGTTCACTGCAGTCAGCACCATCAAGCTGGGGACGAAGAAGAACCCAGAGTCGATCTGTTATCACTGCAGTCTGTTTCTGGTCCTGGAAAATGCGGAGAACGATAACGAGACAGAGTTTTATTATATGAGGTCTGAGAGCTTCGCAGGGGGGCACAAGCTCATGGGACACTGGTTTGGCGTGATGCTAGCGATGGTTTTAGGGGTTTTACTTGCTTAATCTCCAACCAAGGACAATTTAGACCAGGAGTGTCAAACTCATTTTGGGCCGTGGGCCGAATTTCGACGCTCAGGCTGGGTCGCGGGCCGAACATAACGTAAGACATAAAACTATTAAAAATATAAGAAATAAAGAGCTTTATATAGCCTACGCTGTTTTGAAGCAATTACTGGATCAATAAAAAAAATTACAAAACGTTTGTTCTCATAAACTGAAATGTATTTAGAAAAACAAGTGTAATAGACAGGGCTGTCCGGTCCCTGTATGACCGGAGCAGGAGCTGTGTTCGCATTGCCGGCAGTAAGTCAGACCTGTTCCCAGTGCATGTTGGACTCCGCCAGGGCTGCCCTGTGTCACCGGTTCTGTTCATAATTTCTATGGACAGAATTGCAACCTGCAGCTGCACTGGGACGGTTTGCAGCCGAGTGTGACGCGGCTGGGATGAGAATCAGCACCTCCAAATCCGAGGCCATGGTTCTCGACCGGAAAAAGGTGGCTTGCCCTCTTAAGGTGGGTGGGGAGTCCTTGCCCCAAGTGGAGGAGTTGAAGTATCTCGGGGTCTTGTTCACGAGTGAGGGAAGGATGGAGCGTGAGATCGACAGGCGGATCGGTGTGGTGAAGAGGGAGCTGAGCCGAAAGGCAAAGCTCTCTATTTACCGGTCGGTCTACGTTCCTACCCTCACCTATGGTCCTGAGCTTTGGGTAATGACAAGATCGCGGATACAAGCGGTCGAAATGAGTTTCCTCTGCCGTGTGGCTGGGCGCTCCCTTAGAGATAAGGTGAGGAGCTCGGCCACACGGGGGGAGCTCGGAGTAGAGCCGCTGCTCCTCCACGTCCAGAGGAGCCAGCTGAGGTGGCTCGGGCATCTGTTCCGGATGCCTCCTGGGCGCCTCCCTCGGGAGGTGTTTCAGGCATGTCCCACCGGGAAGAGGCCCCGGGGAAGACCCAGGACACGCTGGAGAGACTATGTCTCTCGGCTGGCCTGGGAACGCCTCGGGATCCCCCCGGAGGAGTTGGAGGAAGTGTCTGGGGAGAGGGAAATCTGGGAGTCCCTGCTCAGACTGCTGCCCCCACGACCCGGCCCCGGATAAAGCGGCAGAAAATGGATGGATGGAAGTGTAATTTCACCAACACTGTGCTTCAGTTTATGTGCATTACAACTTCAGAGTTGATCTACAGAGATAAACATTTGACTTTATAACAAAATAAACTCCTCATGATCTAAAAAAACTTTTAAATATACTAACTAACATTTCCACGTCTGTGTAGTTATCTGTACACCTGAACTGACACACCACTAAACTT